>NC_057800.1:641021345-641071300 GCF_018294505.1 Triticum aestivum
ATATATATATATATATATATATATATATATATATATATATATATATCATGTTCTTTCCAACATGCTGAGCTTGCCAAAGGATAAAAATAAAAAAGAAAAGGTGAAGATCACCATGACTCTTGCATAAAGTAGAAGATAATAATAAAGGATAGGCCCTTCGCAGAAGGAAGCAGAGGTTGCCATGCGCTTTTATAGTTGAATGTATAAAATCTCAATGCGAAAGAACGTCACTTTATATTGCCCCTTGTGATATGAACATTTATTATGCAGTCCGTCGCTTTTATTACTTCCACATCACAAGATCGTATAAAGCTTATTTCTCCCACACCAATCAATCATACATATTTAAAGCAATTTTTATTGCTTTGCACCGATGACAACTTACTTGAAGGATCTTACTCAATCCATAGGTAGATATGGTGGACTCTCATGGCAAAACTGGTTTAGGGATTTTGGAAGCACAAGTAGTATTTCTACTTGGTGCTGAGGATTTGGCTAGCATGAGGAGGAAAGGCAAGCTCAACAAGTTAGAGGAACCATGACAACATACTTCATCTCAGATATAAGAAAGACATAACTCATTACATTGTCTTTCTTGTCCAACATCAACTCTTTAGCATGTCATATTTTAATGAGTGCTCCCAATCATAAAAGATGTCAATGATAATATATTTATATGTGAAGACCTCTCTTTCCTTATTACTTCTTATTAATTGCAACAATGACCAAATCTATGTCTGCCAACTCCCAACAACTTTTAATCATCATACTCTTTCTATGTGAAGTCATTACTCTCAATAAGATCAATATGAACTTTTTGTTTCTTTTTATTCTTTTCTTCTTTCTTTTATTCATCCAACATCATGGCAAAATAATCAAGCCCTTGACTCAACACTAATCTTTATTATATATAACTCACGAACTCGATTACATAGAGAGATCATAAAGCAAAACTCAAAACTAGATCATGCCATAAACTTTATTCTACTAGATCAAGATACTACTAATAGGATCGAACTAAGAAAAACGGTAAAGATAGGAGTTGTGATTGTGATACAATACCGGGGCACCTCCCCCAAGCTTGGCAGTTGCCAAGGGGAGTGCCCATACCCAGATACTCAATTCTTCTTTGTTGGAGGAGATGGTGGAGGTGACGGATAATCGCACATCGAGCGTAAGAGGTCCTCCAGCTTGCGAACAATGCCCTTGAGTGCGACAATGTGCTCCTTCAACAAAATATTTTCTTGTGTGAGATACTTGTTTTGTATACGAGCTAACTCAATCATCTTGAAAGCTTCGATCTCAGTTGGGGTAAGAAGGTTATGATCGAGTTGAAGGATGTCTTTTGCTGCTGGAGCTTGATCCTCCGTGGCCTTCTTGGTCCTTTCATCCTTGTTGACCCTCGTGGGTTCTTCCTTCTTCAGATCTATCTTCATTAGCCAAGCATCGTTGTCACCATTGTTGGAGGAGGGAGACGACATGATGCCTAGCCTGGAAAACCCTGACAGAAAACAGCTCGAAACAAGAACAGAGGAGGTTTGCATGATACGGGAGTCAAAACCTTCGGGAGAATATATAATGAATTTTTACCGACCAAAATACGTAACGTGCAAGAAAACGGAGTCCGGAAGGCACACGAGGCGCTCACGAGGTAGGGGGGCGCGCCCAGGGGGGTAGGGCGCGCCCACCACCCTCGTGGGGCCCTCGTGTCCCTCCCGGATTGCTACTTAATTTTCTAATTTTCTAAATATTCCAAAACGGAGAAATATTGCCTTAAAAATTGTTTTGGAGTCGGTTTACTTACCGTACCACATACCTATCCCTTTTCGGAGTCTGAAACATTCTGGAAAGTGTCCCTTATGTATTCCTCTGGGGTTATGGTTTCAATAATATTGGTTTCAACATTTATGGGATTACCTGATATATAATGTTTAATTCTTTGACCGTTTACCACCTTTGGATTTGTGCCCTCGAAGTTGTTGATTTTTATGGCACCGGAACGATAGACCTCTTCGATGACGTAGGGGCCTTCCCATTTAGAGAGAAGTTTTCCTGCAAAAAATCTTAAACGAGAGTTGTATAGCAATACATAATCACCTACATTAAACTCACACTTTTGTATACTTTTGTCATGCCATCTTTTAACTTTTTCTTTAAACAACTTGGCATTTTCATAAACTTGGGTTCTCTATTCATCAAGTGAGCTAATATCAAATAACCTCTTCTCACCGGCAAGTTTAAAATCATAGTTGAGTTCTTTAATAGCCCAGTATGCCTTATGTTCTAGTTCGAGAGGTAAGTGACATGCTTTTCCATAGACCATTTTGTACGGGGACATACCCATAGGATTTTTGTATGCAGTTCTATAAGCCCATAATGCATCATCAAGTTTCTTAGACCAATTCTTTCTAGACCTATTAACAGTCTTTTGCAAAATTAATTTGAGCTCTCTATTGCTCAACTCTACTTGACCACTAGACTGTGGGTGATAAGGGGATGCAATTCTATGATTAACATCATATTTAGCAAGCATTTACGGAAAGCACCATGAATAAAGTGTGAACCACCATCAGTCATTAAATATCTAGGGACTCCAAACCTCGGGAAAATAACTTCTTTAAGCATTTTAATAGAAGTGTTATGATCAACACTACTAGTTGGAATAGCTTCTACCCACTTAGTAACGTAATCAACAGCAACTAAAATATGTGTGTATCCATTAGAGGCAGGAAAAGGTCCCATATAATCAAAGCCCCAAACATCAAACGGTTCAATAACAAGTGAATAATTCATAGGAATTTCTTGACGTCTACTAATATTACCAATTCTTTGACATTCATCACAAGACAAGACAAACTTATGGGCATCCTTGAAGAGAGTAGGCCAATAAAAACCAGATTGCAATACCTTATGTGCAATTCTATCTCCAGTGTGGTGTCCTCCATAAGACTCGGAATGACACTTGCGTATGATTTGTTCCTGTTCATGCTCAGGTACACAACGTCTAATAACACCATCTACTCCTTCTTTATAAAGATGTGGGTCATCCCAAAAGTAATGTCTCAAGTCATAGAAGAACCTTTTCTTTTGTTGGTATGTGAAGCTAGGTGGTATAAACTTAACGACAATATAATTAGCATAATCAGCATACCATGGAGTACTACGATAAGTACTTATAACATTTAATTGCTCATCAGGAAAGTCATCATTAATAGGTAGTGGGTCATCAAGAATATTTTCTAACCTAGGCAAGTTGTCTGCAACGGGGTTCTTAGCTCCCTTTCTATCAACAATATGCAAATCAAATTCTTGTAGCAAGAGAACCCATCTAATAAGTCTAGGTTTAGCATCTTTATTTTCCATAAGATATTTAATAGCAGCATGATCTGTTTGAATAGTTACTTTAGAATCAACAATATAAGATCTGAACTTATCACAAGCAAATACAACTGCTAAAAGTTCTTTTTCAGTAGTAGCATAATTTCTTTGAGCATTGTCTAAAGTCTTACTAGCATAATGAATAACATTTAATTTCTTATCGACTCTTTGCCCTAGAACAACACCTACAACATAATCACTAGCATCACACATAATTTCAAAGGGTAAATTCCAATCAGGTGGCTGAACAATAGGTGCAGAGACTAATGCTTTCTTAAGTATTTCAAATGCTTCTACACAATCATCATCAAAGACAAATGGTATATCTTTTTGCAATAAATTAGTCAGAGGCCGAGAAATTTTTGAGAAGTCCTTAATGAACCTCCTATAAAACCCGGCATGACCAAGGAAATTTCTTATACCTTTGATGTCCTTGGGACATGGCATCTTTTCAATAGCATCAACCTTGGCTTTATCAACTTCAATACCTCTTTCAGAAACTTTGTGCCCCAAGACAATACCTTCATTAACCATAAAGTGGCACTTTTCCCAATTCAAGACAAGATTAGTTTCTTCACATCTCTGCAAAACTCGATCAAGATTGCTCAAGCAATCATCAAAAGAGGAACCATAGATGAAAAAATCGTCCATGAAGACCTCACAAATCTTTTCACAAAAGTCAGAGAATATAGCCATCATGCATCTTTGAAAGGTAGTTGGTGCATTACATAAACCAAAAGGCATACATCTATAAGCAAAAGTACCAAAAGGGCATGTAAAAGTAGTCTTTGATTGGTCTCTAGCCGACACAGGTATTTGAGAGAACCCAGAATAACCATCTAGAAAGCAATAGTGTGTGTGTGTTTGCATAATCTTTCTAGCATTTGATCAATAAAAGGTAAGGAGTAATGATCTTTCTTAGTAGCTTTATTTAATTTGCGAAAATCAATTACCATCCTATAACCTGTGATAATTCTTTGCGGAATCAATTCATCTTTATCATTAGGAACAACAGTAATACCTCCCTTCTTAGGGATACAATGGACATGACTTACCCACTCACTATCAGCAACGGGGTAGATTATACTTGCCTCTAGAAGCTTTAGTATTTCTTTTCTTACCATTTCTTTCATTTTAGGATTCAGACATCGTTGAGGATCACGAACTGGTTTGGCATCTGCTTCCAAATTTATTTTATGTTGACATAGAGTGGGACTAATGCCCTTCAGATCATCAAGAGTATATCCAATAGCAGCACGATGCTTCTTCAGAGTTTTCAATAATCTTTCTTCTTCATGCTCTGAAAGGTTAGCACTAATAATAACATGATATATCTTCTTTTCATCAAGATAAGCATATTTAAGATTATCAGGCAAAGGTTTAAGCTCGAACACGGGATCACCCTTGGGTGGAGGAGGATCCCCTAAGATTTCAACATGCAATTTGTGTTTCAGAACAGGTTCCTATTTAAAGAATACTTCATCTATTTCCCTTCTTTCATTCATGAACATATCATTTTCATGGTCTAGCAAATAGTGTTCTAAATGATCACTAGGAGGTACTGCAATAGAAGCAAGACCAATAATTTCATCCTTACTAGGTAATTCTTCCTCACGATGTTGTTTACTAAATTTAGAGAAATTAAACTCATGAACCATATCATCCAAGCCAACAGTAACAACATTCTTTGTACAATCTATGGTAGCATTGACAGTATTTAAGAAGGGTCTACCAAATATAATGGGACAAAAACTATCTTGTGGGGAACCAAGAACAAGAAAATCAGCAGGGTATTTAGTTTTCCCACACAAGACTTCAACATCTCTGACAATTCCATTGCTGAAATAGTATCTCTATTGGCAAGTTTAATTGTGACATCAATATCTTCTAACTCAGCAGGTGCAATTTCATTCTTAATTTCTTCATATAAAGTATGCGGTATAACACTAGCACTAGCACCCATATCACATAAGCCATGATAACAATGATCCCCAATTTTAACAGAAATAACAGGCACACCTACCACGGGTCTATGTTTATCTTTAGCACAAGGTTTAGCAATTCTAGCAGTTTCACCTTTGAACTAAATAACATGCCCATCAATATTATTAGACAAGAGATCTTTAATAATAGCAATATTAGGTTCTACTTTAACTTGTTCAGGAGGTGTATAAGTTCTAATATTGCTTTTACGAACAACAGTTAAAGCTTTAGCATGATCCTTTATTCTAACAGGGAAAGGTGGTTTCTCAATATAAGAAGTAGGAACAATAGGATCATTATAATTGACAGTCTTTTCTTCAACTTTAATAGGTGCAGCTACTTTTACTTCTATGGGAGGATGATATTTAAACCACTTTTCCTTAGGGAGATCAACACAAGTAGCAAAAGATTCACAGAAAGAAGCTACTATCTCAGAGTCAAGTCCATATTTAGTGTTAAACTTACGGAAAATATTGGTATCCATGAAATATTTAACACAATCAAACTTAGGTGTCATACCTGACTCCTTACCTTCGTCGAGGTCCCAATCTTCAGAGTTGCGTTTAATTCTGTCCAATAAATTCCATCTGAATTCAATAGTCTTCATCATAAAAGAGCCAGCACAAGAAGTATCGAGCATGTTGCAATTGTTTTCAGAAAGCCGGGCATAAAAACTTTGCATAATTATTTCTCTCGGGAGCTCATGATTGGGGCATGAATATAACATTGATTTAAGCCTCCCCCAAGCTTGAGCGATGCTTTCTCCTTCGCGAGGCCAGAAATTATATATGTAATTGTGATCACGATGAACAAGATGCATAGGGTAATACTTTTGATGAAATTCCAACTTCAATCTTTTATAGTCCCAGAATCTCATATCATCACATAGCCTATACCATATCAATGCGTCTCCCTTCAAAGATAAAGGGAAGACCTTCTTCTTAGCAACATCATCGGGTATACCTGCAAGCTTAAATAATCCACAAACTTCATCCACATATATTAAGTGCTCATCGGGATGCTTTGTTCCATCTCCTATAAAAGGGTTAGCTAGCAGTTTTTCCATCATAGCCGCAGGAAATTCAAAAGGAGTTTCATTTTCAATAGGTTCAGTAGGTTGAGGAGCAACTCTTTGCTCTACTGGACGGGGTGAAGATACCCCGAACAAGCCCCTCAGAGAATTACTTTCCATAGTAACAAGTGACAATAAATTTCAGCACACTATATAAATTTTTCCTTACCAAATTCCACCTACCAAAGGCGCTACACTCCCCGGCAACGGCGGCAGAAAAGAGTCTTGATGACCCACAAGTATAGGGGATCTATCGTAGTCCTTTCGATAAGTAAGAGTGTCGAACCCAACGAGGAGCAGAAGGAAATGATAAGCGGTTTTCAGCAAGGTATTCTCTGCAAGTACTGAAATAAGTGGTAACAGATAGTTTTGTGATATGATAAATTGTAACGAGCAATAAGTAACAAAAGTAAATAAAGTGCAGCAAGGTGGCCCAATCATTTTGTAGCAAAGGACAAGCCAGAACAAACTCTTATAATAGGAAAAGCGCTCCCGAGGACACATGGGAATATCGTCAAGCTAGTTTTCATCCCGTTCATATGATTCGCGTTCGATACTTTGATAATTTGATATGTGGGTGGACCGGTGCTTGGGTGCTGTTCTTACTTGAACAAGCATCCCACTTATGATTAACCTCTATTGCAAGCATCCGCAACTACAACAAGAGTATTAAGGTAAACCTAACCATAGCATGAAACATATGGATCCAAATCAGCCCCTTACGAAGCAATGCATAAACTAGGGTTTAAGCTTCTGTCACTCTAGCAACCCATCATCTACTTATTACTTCCCAATGCCTTCCTCTAGGCCCAAATAATGGTGAAGTGTTATGTAGTCGACGTTCACATAACACCACTAGAGGCTAGACAACATACATCTTATCAAAATATCAAACGAATACCAAATTCACATGACTACTCATAGCAAGACTTCTCCCTTGTCCTCAGGAACGAACGTAATTACTCACAAAGCATATTCATGTTCATAATCAGAGGGGTAATAATATGCATATAGGATCTGAACATATGATCTTCCACCAAATAAACCAACTAGCATCAACTACAAGGAGTAATCAACACTACTAGCACCAATCCCGGACTTTGAGACAAGAATTGGATACAAGAGATGAACTAGGGTTTGGAGATGAGATGGTGCTGGTGAAGATGTTGATGGAGATTGCCCTCTCCCGATGAGAGGAGCATTGGTGATGACGATGGTGATGATTTCCCCCTCAAGAAGGGAAGTATCACCGACAGAACAACTCTGCCAGAGCTCTAGATTGGATCCGCCAAGGTTCCGCCTTGTGGCGGCGGAGTCTCATCCCGAAAAGTTCCTTCTTATTTTTTTCTCATCGAAAGACCTCATATAGGAGAAGATGGGCGTCGGAGAGCCACCAGGGGGCCCACAAGATAGGGGGGCGCGCCCTAGGGGGGGTGCCCCCACCCTCGTGAGCAGGGTGTGGGCCCCCTGGCCTTCATCTTTGGCGTGGATTTTTCTTTATTTCTTTTAAGACGTTCTGTGGAGTTTCAGGACTTTTGGAGTTGCGCAGAATAGGTCTCTAATATTTGCTCCTTTTCCAGACCAGAATTCCAGCTGTCGGCATTCTCCCTCTTTATGTAAACCTTGTAAAATAAGAGAGAATAGCCATAAGTATTGTAACATAAAGTGAAATAACAGTCCATAATGCAATAAATATCGATATAAAAGCATGATGCAAAATGGATGTATCAACATGATGTAGAGGGATAAACTCATGCAATATGATGAAAACCCCATCTTGTTATCCTCGATGGCAACAATACAATACATGCCTTGCTGCCCCTACTGTCACTGGGAAAGGACACCGCAAGATTGAACCCAAAGCTAAGCACTTCTCCCATTGCAAGAAAAATCAATCTAGTAGGCCAAACCAAACTGATAATTTGAAGATACTTGCAAAGATAACCAATCATACATAAAAGAATTCAGAGAAGATTCAAATATTGTTCATAGATAGACTTGATCATAAACCCACAATTCATCGATCACAACAAACACACCGCAAAAAGAAGATTACAGCGAATAGATCTCCACAAGAGAGGGGGAGAACATTGTATTGAGATCCAGAAAGAGAGAAGAAGCCTTCTAGCTAATAACTATGGACCCGTAGGTCTGAGGTGAACTACTCACACTTCATCGGAGGGGCTATGGTGATGATGTAGAAGCCCTCCATGATCGATGCCCCCTCTGGGGGAGCTCCGGAACAGGCCCCAAGATGGGATCTCGTGGATACAGAAAGTTGCGGCGGTGGAATTAGGGTTTTGGCTCCGTATCTCATCGTTTGGGGGTACATAGGTATATATAGGAGGAAGGAGTACGTCGGTGGAGCAACAGGGGGCCCACGAGGGTGGAGGGCGCGCCTAGGGGGTACATAGGGTCCAAGTCTCCTCGGTCTTGTTCGTTGAGAAAATCACGTTCCCGAAGGTTTCATTCCGTTTGGAATCCATTTGATATTCCTTTTCTTCGAAACCCTAAAACAGGCAAAAAACAGCAATTCTAGGCTGGGCCTCCGGTTAATAGGTTAGTACCAAAAATAATATAAAAGTGGATAATAAAGCCCAATAATGTCCAAAACAGTAGATAATATAGCGTGGAGCAATCAAAAATTATAGATACGTTGGAGACGTATCAAGCATCCCCAAGCTTAATTCCTGCTCGTCCTCAAGTAGGTAAATGATAAAACAGAATTTTTGATGCGGAGTGCTACTTGGCATAATTTTAATGTAATTCTTCTTAATTGTGGTATGAATATTGATAACCCACAAGTATAGGGGATCACAACAGCTTTCGAGGGTAGAGTATTCAACCCAAATTTATTGATTCGATACAAGGGGAGCCAAAGAATATTCTCAAGTATTAGCAGCTGAGTTGTCAATTCAACCACACCTGGAAACTTAGTATCTGCAGCAAAGTGTTTAGTAGCAAAGTAATATGATAGTGGTGGTAGCGGCAACAAAAGTAAAGACAACAAAAGTAATGTTTTTTTGGTATTTTGTGGTGATTGTAACAGTAGCAGCGGGAAAGTAAATAAGCGAGAACCAGTATATGGAAAACTCGTAGGCACCGGATCAGTGATGGATAATTATGCCGGATGCGGTTCATCATGTAACAGTCATAACATAGGGTGACACAGAACTAGCTACAATTCATCAATGTAATGTAGGCATGTATTCCGTATATAGTCATACGTGCTTATGGAAAAGAACTTGCATGACATCTATTGTCCTACCCTCCCGTGGCAGCGGGGTCCTATTGGAAACTAAGGGATATTAAGGCCTCCTTTTAATAGAGAACCGGAACAAAGCATTAGCGCATAGTGAATACATGAACTCCTCAAACTATGGTCATCACCGGGAGTGGTCCCGATTATTGTCACTTCGGGGTTGCCGGATCATAACACATAGTAGGTGACTATAGACTTGCAAGATAGGATCAAGAACTCACATATATTCATGAAAACATAATAGGTTCAGATCTGAAATCATGGCACTCGGGCCCTAGTGACAAGCATTAAGCATAGCAAAGTCATAACAACATCAATCTTAGAACATAATGGATACTAGGGATCAAACCCTAACAAAAATAACTCGATTACATGATAAATCTCATCCAACCCATCACCATCCAGCAAGCCTACGATGGAATTACTCACGCACAGCGGTGAGCATCATGAAATTGGTGATGGAGGATGGTTGATGATGATGACGGCGATGAATCCCCCTCTCCGGAGCCCCGAACGGACTCCAGATCAGCCCTTCCGAGAGGTTTTAGGGCTTGGCGGCGGCTCTGTATCGTAAAACGCGATGATTTCTTCTCTTTGATTTTTTTCTCATCGAAACTCAATATATGGAGGTGGAGTTGGAGTCGGAGACGCAACAGGGGGCCCACGAGGTAGGGGGGCGCGCCCTAGGGGGGGGGGGGGCGCCCCCCACCCTCGTGAGAAGGGTGTGGGCCCCCTGGTCTTCATCTTTGGCGAGGATTTTTTATTGTTTTTTCTAAGATGTTCCGTGGAGTTTCAGGTCATTCCGAGAATATTTGTTTTCTGCACATAAAACAACACCATGGTAATTCTGCTGAAAACAGAGTCAGTCCGGGTTAGTTCCATTCAAATCATACAAGTTAGAGTCCAAAACAAGGGCAAAAGTGTTTGGAAAAGTAGATACGACGGAGACGTTCAACTCCCCCAAGCTTAAACCCTTGCTTGTCCTCAAGCAATTCAGTTGACAAACTGAAAGAAAGAAAGAAAAACTTTTACAAACTCTGTTTGCTCTTGTTGTTGTAACTATGTCAAGCTAGTATTCAAGTTTTCAGCATAGATCATAACTAACCACATTTGCAATAATTCTCAGGTCTCACAATTACTCACATCAATAGCATAATCAACTAACAAGTCATAATAATAAATCTCGAATGACAACACTTTCTCAAAACAATCATAATATGATATAACAAGATGGTATCTCGCTAGCCCTTTCTGAGACCGCAAAACATAAATGCAGAGCACCTTTAAAGATCAAGGACTGACTAGACATTGTAATTCATGGTAAAAGAGATCCAATCATAGTCATACCCAATATAAATTAACAATGATGAATGCAAATGACAGTTGTGCTCTCCAGCTAGTGCTTTTTAATAAGAGGGCGATGACTCAACATAAAAGTAAATGGATAAGCCCTTCGCAGAGGGAAGCAGAGATTTGTAGAGGTGCCAGAGCTCAGTTTTGAAATAGAGATAAATTGTATTTTGAGCGGTATACTTTCATTGTCAACATAACAACTAAGAGATGGCGATATCTTCCATGCTAAACACATTATAGGCGGTTCCCAAACAGAATGGTAAAGTTTATACTCCCCCTCCACCAACAAGCATCAATCCATGGCTTGCTCGAAACAACGAGTGCCTCCAACATACATCAGGTCCCAGGGGGAGTTTTGTTTGCAATTAATTTTGATTTAGTTTGCATAAAGCATGGGACTGGGCATCCCGGTGACCAGCCATTTTCTCGTGAGTGAGGAGCGGAGTCCACTCCTCTTGAGAATAACCCGCCTAACACGGAAGATAAGGACAACCTTTGTTGATACATGAGCTATTCGAGCATACAAAAAAGAATGTTTATTTGAAGGTTTAGAGTTTGGTACATACAAATTTACTCGGAACAGCAGGTAGACACCGCATATAGGAAGGTATGGTGGACTCATCTGGAATAACTTTGGGGTTTAAGGGATTGGATGCACAAGCAGTATTCCTGCTTAGTACAAGTGAAGGCTAACAAAAGACTGGGAAGCGACCAAATAGAGAGCGACAACAGCCATGTACATGCATTAAATTAATAAACATTGGATGCAAGCATGAGTAGGATATAATCCACCATGAACATAAATATCGTGAAGGCTATGTTGATTTTGTTTCAACGACATGCGTGAACATGTGCCAAGTCAAGTCACTTAAATCATTCAAAGGAGGATACCACCCCATCATACCACATCATAATCATCTCAATAGCATGTTGGCACACAAGGTAAATCATTATAACTCATAGCTAATCAAGCATGGCACAAGCAACTATGATCTCTAATTGTCATTGCAAACATGTTTATTCATAATAAGCTGAATCAAGAACGAGGGACCCATCATATTTACAAAAACAAAAGAGGTCGAGTTCATACCAGCTTTTCTCATCTCAGTCAGTCCATCATATATCATCATAATTGCCTTTCACTTGCACGACCGAACGGTGTGAATAATAATAAGAGTGTACGTGCATTGGACTAAGCTGGAATCTGCGAGCATTCAATAAACAGGAGAAGACAAGGCAATATGGGCTCTTGGTTAAATCAACAATAATGCATATAAGAGACACTTCAACAATTTAATTATGGTCTTCTCCTACTGACCCCCAAAGAAAAGAAAAGAAATAAAACTATTTACACGGGAAAGCTCCCAACAAGCAAAAGAAGAACGGGAAATATTTTTGGGTTTTCTTTTAATCATTACTACTACAGCAAAAAAATAAACTACTACTAATTTTTTGTTTTTCTTAAGGTTTGACAAACACACAAGAAGAAAGCAGGAAAAAGAAAATAAACTAGCATGGATATTATAGTGAAAAAGTATGAGCACCGACATCTAGCAATGAGTGTGTGAGAACATAAATGTAATGTCGGTGAGAAATACGTACTCCCCAAGCTTAGGCCTTTGGCCTAAGTTGGTCTATGGCCACGGCTGGCCTGGCGGATATCCATAATAATAGTTGTTGGGGTCGTACTGTGATGAGGAAGAATAGTTGAGATCATACTGTGATGAAGAAGAAGACTCTGACTGCCACTGGCCGACAGTCATCTCTGGATCCCAAGAATAAACAGATTTTCGTGGAGGCTCATCTTGTGGTTCCTGTTCCGGGGCTGGTGCAGGATTCTTGTAAGCTTGGACGGCAGCCCACATAACGAGGTAGGGTCCTACAAAATTAAACAAAGAAGAAGCAGGCAGGATAATAGTCTCAGGATGATGTTTGTTAAAGAACAATTGATATTTAAGCTCTCCTGCCCTATTCTTAACAATAAAATCATGTGCCACCATACTTTTATGATCTAGATAAACACGGGGCAACATCTTTTCTTCCTTCTCAGCATGCCTAATAGGTATGTTAAAATGTGCAGCTAGGCGTGTGGCATAGACGCCTCCAAAGATGGGACCCTTAGTACGGTTCATACTTAACCGTCTAGCAATAATACCGCCCATACTAAAAGTGTTATCACTGTATAAACCGTGGTGCAGAATAATTATATCAGGGATACAAATTCCACTGTTTCCACGCCCAATTAAACAACGACTAGCAAATAATGCAAGGTAACGTAAAACAGGAAAATGTATGCTGGTGATTCGTGCATCGGAAACCTTTCTAGTTTCTCCTGCAGTGATAGTATCAATAAACCCAGCCACATCATCATGATGTGGTTCTTCTGTCTTGCCCTCAAAAGGTACTAAACAAATCCGACAGAAATCATAAAGTGACATCTCCTTATGCTCATCATATAAATGAAACTCCACCGTAGGTGGTGAGTTCCTAGAATGAAAATGAAAGTTTTGCACAAAGGTATTTGTGAGTAAGAGATACTGATCGCATTGGTCATAGAGGAAAGCGATGAGGCCTGCATTGTGAGCCAATTCATGAAAATCTTCATAGATACCGGTTGCTCTCAAGAAATTTTCAGAAGGCCATTCACACGCCCGAATCTCCGCGGTGCGCGGCAAATTATACTTAGGCTTCGGTGCCTTTTCCTTCGAGCTTTGGCTCGATGAGCCCCTAAAAAATCTCCTCATTATTTTTCTGAAACAATCTGAAATTTTTAGTAACTTCAAACAAAAGTGAGCCAAACTCAATAAAACTGATAGCAACTACTCCTACAAGTGCCTAGAGCCTATATCAAGCATTAGAACTACTTGGAACCATATAAATTTGACATGCAAGCTCAAGAACATGGTCACCTATGCAGCACAAATTTGCAAAGAATAAAGCACTAGAACAAAAACTAATTGAACCAATGGAGGAGTCACATACCAAGGAACAATCTCCCCAAGCAGTTTTGCGAGAGGTGCTTTGAGCAAGGAGATCGAAAATCACAGCAAAAGTGGCTGGAACTCGTGCTTGAGTTGGTTTTTCGGGTTTGTGTGAGACAGAGGAAGAAGATGGGTGCTGGAATAAGTGGAGGAGGGCCACCATGGGCCCACGAGGCAGGGGGCGTGCTCTATAGGGGGGGGGCGCCCACCACCCTCGTGGCCAGGTGGCAGCTCCTCCCGCAGTAATTTTTGCACAGTAAATCCTCAAATATTCCCGAAAAAATCATATTAAATTGGCATGGCATTCTGAGGACTTTTATTTTTGGGATATTTTTATATTGCACGGATAAGCCAGGAAACAGACAGAAAAAATACTATTTTTACTTTATTTAATATAAATAACAGAAAGTAAAAGTGGGGTACAGAGGGTTGTGCTTCTAGTTTCATCCATCTCATGCTCATAAAAAAGAATCCACTAACAAGGTTGATCAAGTCTTGTTAACAAACTCATCCCGATAATCATGAAACCGGAGAAATTTCGAATAACACTAGGTTACCTCAACGGGGATATGCACATCCCCAATAATAAGTATATCATATTTTTCTTGATAGTGGGAAGAGGAAATTCAAAACCTCCAAATATAATCGATGGAATTTTTCCAATAGAGTTGATACTATGAACTTGAGGTTGTTTCCTCGGAAAGTGTACCGTATGCTCATTACCATTAACATGAAAAGTGACATTGCCTTTGTTGCAATCAATAACAGCCCCTGCAGTATTAATAAAAGGTCTTCCAAGAATAATAGACATACTATCATCCTCGGGAATATCAAGTATAACAAAGTCCGTTAAAATAGTAACGTTTGCAACCACAACAGGCACATCCTCACAAATACCGACAGGTATAGCAGTTGATTTATCAACCATTTGCAAAGATATTTCAGTATGTGTCAGCTTATTCAAGTCAAATCTATGATATAAAGAGAGAGGCATAACACTAACACCGGCTCCAAGATCACATAAAGTAGTTTTATTATAATTTCTTTTAATGGAACAAGGTATAGTAGGTACTCCGGGGTCTCCAAGTTTCTTTGGTATTCCACCCTTAAAAGTATAATTAGCAAGCATGGTGGAAATCTCAGCTTCCAGTATCTTTCTTTTATTAGTAATGATATCCTTCATATATTTAGCATAAGGATTTGTTTTGAGCACATCAGTTAATCTCATACGCAAAAAGTTAGGCCTAATCATTTTAGCAAAGCGCTCAAAATCCTCATCATCCTTTTTCTTGGATGGTTTCGGAGGAAAAGGCATGGGTTTCTGAACCCAAGGTTCCCTTTCTTTACCATGTTTCCTAGCAACAAAGTCTCTTTTATCATAACATTGATTCTTTGATTGTGGGTTATCAAGATCAACAACAGGTTCAATTTCTACATCATTATCATTACTCGGTTGAGCATCATCATGAACATCATCATTAATATTTTTACTAGGTTCATGTTCATTACCAGATTGTGTTTCAGCATCAGACATAGATATATCATTTGGATTATCAGGTGGTTCAGCAATAGGTTCACTAGAAGTTTGCACAGTTCTATCATTTTTCTTCTTCTTCTTTTTAGAAGAACTAGGAACATCAATATTATTTCTTTGAGAATCTTGCTCGATTCTCTTAGGGTGGCCTTCAGGATACAAAGGTTCCCGAGTCATTCTACCAGTTCTAGTAGCCACTCTAACAACATAATCATTTTTCTTACTATTCATTTCATCAAGCACTTCTTTTTGAGCCTTAAGTACTTGTTCTACTTGAGTGGTAACCATAGAAGCATGTTTGCTAACAATTTGAAGTTCACCTTTAATATCAGCCATATAATCACCCAAGCATCTAATCATATAAGCATTTTCTTTTAATTGTCTACCAAAATAAGCATTGAAGTTGTCTTGCTTAAACATAAAGTTATCAAACTCATCCAAGCACTGACTAGCAATTTTCATAGGAGGGACTTCATCTTTATCATATCTATAGAGAGAATTTACCTTTACTACCTGTGTCGGGATATCAGGATCAGGAGGTTCTTCAGTAAATAAATAATTAAGATCATATGTTTCTTCAACAGGCGGTGAATTAAGACCATGTATTTCTTCAATAGGAGGTAAATTCTTAACGTCTTCAGCTTTAATACCTTTTTCTTTCATAGTTTTCTTTGCCTCTTGCATATCTTCAGGACTGAGAAATAAAACACCTCTCTTCTTCGGAGTTGGTTTAGGAATAGGCTCAGTAATTGGAGCAGGAGATTGCTCAGGAGGTGGCTCAGGAGGTGCCCAATTATTTTCATTTGTCAACATATTATTCAATAGAATTTCAGCTTCATCCGGTGTTCTTTCCCTGAAAAGAGAACCAGCACAACTATCCAGGTAATCTCTGGAAGCATCGGTTAGTCCATTATAAAAGATATCAAGTATTTCAGGTTTCTTAAGAGGATGATCAGGCAAAGCATCAAGTAGCTTGAGAAGCCTCCCCCAAGCTTGTGGGAGACTCTCTTCTTTAATTTGCATGAATTTGTATATTTCCCTCAAAGCAGCTTGTTTCTTATGAGCAGGGAAATATTTAGCAGAGAAGTAATAAATCATATCCTGGGGACTACGCACGCAACCAGGATCAAGAGAATTAAACCATACCTTAGCATCACCCTTTAATGAGAACAGAAATATTTTGAGTATATAGAAGTAACGCGATCTCTCATCATTAGTAAATAGGGCAGCTATATCATTTAATTTAGTAAGATGTGCCACAACAGTTTCAGATTCATAGCCATAAAACGGATCAGATTCAACCAAAGTAATTCTATCAGGATCAACAGAGAATTCATAATCCTTATCAGGAACACATATAGGTGAATTAGCAAAAGTAGGGTCAGGTCTCATTCTATCTCTAAGTGATTCTTTGTTCCATTTAATTAATAACCTCTTAAGCTCATATCTATCTTTGCAAGCAAAAATAGCGACAGAAGATTCCATATCAAAAAGATAACCCTCAGGAATAACAGGCATATTTTCATCATCACTATCATCATCGTATTCAGATTCAATAATTTCTTTTTCTCTAGCCCTAGCAATTTGTTCATCAAGAAATTCACTAAGGGGCACAGTAGTATCAGACATAGAAGCAGTTTCATCATAAGTATCATGCATAGCAGAAGTGGCATCATCAATAACATGCGACATATCAGAACGAATAGCAGAAGCAGGTGTAGGTGTCGCTAACTTACTCATAACAGAAGGTGAATCAAGTGCAAAGCTAGATGGCAGTTCCTTACCTCCCCTCGTAGTTGAGGGATAGATATTGGTTTTTGGATCTCTCAAATTCTTCATAGTGTCCAGCAGATATAAATCCCAAGTGACTCAAAGAATAGAGCTATGCTCCCCGGCAACGATGCCAGAAATTAGTCTTGATAACCCACAAGTATAGGGGATCGCAACAGCTTTCGAGGGTAGAGTATTCAACCCAAATTTATTGATTCAACACAAGGGGAGCCAAAGAATATTCTCAAGTATTAGCAGCTGAGTTGTCAATTCAACCACACCTGGAAACTTAGTATCTGCAGCAAAGTGTTTAGTAGCAAAGTAATATGATAGTGGTGGTAGCGGCAACAAAAGTAAAGACATCAAAGGTAATGTTTTTTGGTATTTTGTGGTGATTGTAACAGTAGCAGCGGGAAAGTAAATAAGCGAGAACCAGTATATGGAAAACTCGTAGGCACCGGATCAGTGATGGATAATTATGCCGGATGCGGTTCATCATGTAATAGTCATAACATAGGGTGACACAGAACTAGCTCCAATTCATCAATGTAATGTAGGCATGTATTCCGTATATAGTCATACGTGCTTATGGAAAAGAACTTGCATGACATCTTTTGTCCTACCCTCCCGTGGCAGCGGGCTCCTATTGGAAACTAAGGGATATTAAGGCCTCCTTTTTATAGAGAACCGGAACAAAGCATTAGCACATAGTGAATACATGAACTCCTCAAACTATGGTCATCACCGGGAGTGGTCCCGATTATTGTCACTTCGGGGTTGCCGGATCATAACACATAGTAGGTGACTATAGACTTGCAAGATAGGATCAAGAACTCACATATATTCATGAAAACATAATAGGTTCAGATTGAAATCATGGCACTCGGGCCCTAGTGACAAGCATTAAGCATAGCAAAGTCATAACAACATCAATCTCAGAACATAATGGATACTAGGGATCAAACCCTAACAACTAACTCGATTACATGATAAATCTCATCCAACCCATCACCGTCCAGCAAGCCTACGATGGAATTACTCATGCACGGCGGTGAGCATCATGAAATTGGTGATGGAGGATGGTTGATGATGATGACGGCGACGAATCCCCCTCTCCGGAGCCCCGAACGGACTCCAGATCAACCCTCCCGAGAGGTTTTAGGGCTTGGCGGCGGCTCCGTATCGTAAAACGCGATGATTTCTTCTCTCTGATTTTTTTCTCATCGAAACACAATATATGGAGGTGGAGTTGGAGTCGGAGACGCAACAGGGGGCCCACGAGGTAGGGGGGCGCCCCCACCCTCGTGAGAAGGGTGTGGCCCCCCTGGTCTTCATCTTTGGCGAGGATTTTTTTATTGTTTTTTCTAAGATGTTACGTGGAGTTTCAGGTCATTCCGAGAATATTTATTTTCTGCACATAAAACAACACCATGGTAATTCTGCTGAAAACAACGTCAGTTCGGGTTAGTTCCATTCAAATCATACAAGTTAGAGTCCAAAACAAGGGCAAAAGTGTTTGGAAAAGTAGATACGACGGAGACGTATCAAATATTCAGATCTGAAAGATTCAAGATAAAAGTTTAATATTGACATAAAAATAATAATACTTCAAGCATACTAACAAAGCAATCATGTCTTCTCAAAATAGCATGGCCAAAGAAAGTTATCCCTACAAAATCATATAGTTTGGCTATGCTCCATCTTCACCACACAAAATATTTAAATCATGCACAACCCCGATGACAAGCCAAGCAATTGTTTCATACTTTTGGTGTTCTCAAACTTTTTCAATCTTCATGCAATACATGAGCGTGAGCCATGGATATAGCACTATAAGTGGAATAGAATGCTGGTTGTGGAGAAGACAAAAAGGGAGAAGATAGTCTCACATCAACTAGGCGTATCAACGGGCTATGGAGATGCCCATCAATAGATATCAATGTGAGTGAGTAGGGATTGCCATGCAACGGATGTACTAGAGCTATAAGTATATGAAACCTCAACAAAAGAAACTAAGTGGGTGTGCATCCAACTTGCTTGCTCATGAAGACCTAGGGCATTTTGTGGAAGCCCATCATTGGAATATACAAGCCAAGTTCTATAATGAAAAATTCCCACTAGTATATGAAAGTGATAACATAGAAGACTCTCTATCATGAATATAATGGTGCTACTTTGAAGCACAAGTGTGGAAAAAGGATAGTAACATTGTCCCTTCTCTCTTTTTCTCTCATTTTTTATTTGGGCCTTTTCTCCCCCTTTTTTATGGCCTCTTTTCTTTCTCTCCCTTTTTTTCCGTCCGGAGTCTCATCCCGACTTGTGGGGGAATCATAGTCTCCATCACCCTTCCCTCACTGGGACAATGCTCTAATGATGATGATCATCACACTTTTATTTTTCTTACAACTCAACAATTACAACTCGATACTTAGAACAAAATATGACTCTATATGAGTGCCTCCGGTGGTGTACCGGGATGTGCAATGAATCAAGAGTGACACGTATGAAAGAATTATGAATGGTGGCTTTGCCACAAATACGATGTCAACTACATGTGTTGGGGAACGTTGCAGAAAACAAAAATTTTCCTACGGTTTCACCAAGATCCATCTATGAGTTCATCTAGCAACGAGTGATCGGATTGCATCTACATACCTTTGTAGATCGCGAGCGGAAGCGTTCAAAGAACGGGGATGAGGGAGTCGTACTCGACGTGATCCAAATCACCGGAGATCCTAGCGCCGAACGGACGGCACCTCCGGGTTCAACACATGTACGGTCAGCGTGACGTCTCCTCCTTGATCTAGAAAGGGGGAAGGAGAGGTTGATGAAGATCCAGCAGCACGACGGTGTGGTGGTGGATGCAGCAGTCACCGCAGCAGGGCTTCGCCGTTCTCTACGGAGGAGGAGGTCTTGGAGGGGAGAGGGAGGCGCCAGGGGCATGGGTGCGGCTGCCCTCCCTCCCCCCTCTATATATAGGGTCCCCAGGGGGGGGGCGCCGGCCCTGGAGATCCAATCTCCCAAGGGGGCGGCGGCCAAGGGGGGTGGAGTGCCCCCCAAGGCAAGTGGGGCGCCTGTTGGAAATATGCCCTAGAGGCAATAATAAAAGTATTATTATTATATTTCCTTGTTCATGATAATTGTCTTTTATTCATGCTATAACTGTATTATCCGGAAATCGTAATACACGTGTGAATACATAGACCACAATATGTCCCTAGTGAGCCTCTAGTTGACTAGCTCGTTGTGATCAACAGATAGTCATGGTTTCCTGGCTATCGACATTGGATGTCGTTGATAACGGGATCACATCATTAGGAGAATGATGTGATGGACAAGACCCAATCCTAAGACTAGCACAAAAGATCGTGTAGTTCATTTGCTAGAGCTTTGCCAATGTCAAGTATCTCTTCCTTCGACCATGAGAGCGTGTAACTCCTGGATACCGTAGGAGTGCTTTGGGTGTATCAAACGTCACAACGTAACTGGGTGACTATAAAGGTGCACTACAGGTATCTCCGAAAGTATCTATTGTTTTATGCGGATCGAGACTGGGATTTGTCACTCCTTGTAAACGGAGAGGTATCTCTGGGCCCACTCGGTAGGACATCATCATATGCGCAATGTGACCAAGGAGTTGATCACGGGATGATGTGTTACGGAACGAGTAAAGTGACTTGCCGGTAACGAGATTGAACAAGGTATTGGATACCGACGATCGAATCTCGGGCAAGTAACATACCGATAGACAAAGGGAATTGAATACGGGATTGATTAAGTCCTTGACATCGTGGTTCATCCGATGAGATCATCGTGGAACATGTGGGAGCCATCATGGGTATCCAGATCCCGCTGTTGGTTATTGACCGGAGAACGTCTCGGTCATGTCTACATGTCTCCCGAACCCGTAGGGTCTACACACTTAAGGTTCAATGACGCTAGGGTTATAAAGGAAGTTTGTATGTGGTTACCGAATGTTGTTCGGAGTCCAGGATGAGATCCCGGACGTCACGAGGAGTTCCGGAATGGTCCGGAGGTAAAGATTTATATATGGGAAGTCCTATTTTGGCCACCGGAAAATGTTCGGGATTTTTCGGTATTGTACCGGGAAGGTTCTAGAAGGTTCCGGAGTGGGGCCCACCTGCATGGGGGGACCCACATGGACGTGGGTAGTGGGGGCAAGGCCCCACACCCCTGGTCAAGGCGCACCAAGATCCCCCCTTAGAAGGAATAAGATCATATCCCGAAGGGATAAGATCAAGATCCCTAAAAAGGGGGGATAACAATCGGTGGGGAAGGAAATAATGAGATTTCTTTCCTCCCACCTTGGCCAACGCCCCAATGGACTTGGAGGGCAAGAAACCAGCCCCTCCACCCCTATATATAGTGGGGAGGCGCATGGGAGCTATACACGAAGTTCTGGCACAGCCCTACCTCTCTTCCTACTCCTCCTCTCCCATGGTGCTTGGCGAAGCCCTGCTGGATTGCCATGCTCCTCCACCACCACCACGCCGTTGTGCTGCTGTTGGATGGAGTCTTCCTCAACCTCTCCCTCTCTCCTTGCTGGATCAAGGCGTGGGAGATGTCACCGGGCTGTACGTGTGTTGAACGCGGAGGTGCCGTCTGTTCGGCACTAGGATCATCGGTGATTTGAATCACGACGAGTACGACTCCATCAACCCCGTTCACTTGAACGCTTCCGCTTAGCGATCTACAAGGGTATGTAGATGCACTCTCTTTCTACTCGTTGCTGGTCTCTCCATAGATAGATCTTGGTGACACGTAGGAAAATTTTGAATTTCTGCTACGTTCCCCAACAGTGGCATCATGAGCTAGGTCTATTGCGTAGATTCTTTGCACGAGTAGAACACAAAGTAGTTGTGGGCGTTGATGTTGTTCAATATGCTTACCGTTACTAGTCCAATCTTGTTTTGACGGTATTGTGGGATGAAGCGGCCCGGACCGACCTTACACGTACTCTTACGTGAGACAGGTTCCACCGATTGACATGCACTTGGTGCATAAGGTGGCTAGCGGGTGCCAGTCTCTCCCACTTTAGTCGGAACGGATTCGATGAAAAGGGTCCTTATGAAGGGTAAATAGCAATTGGCATATCACGTTGTGTTCTTGCGTAGGTAAGAAACGTTCTTGCTAGAAACCCATAGCAGCCACGTAAAACATGCAACAACAATTAGAGGACGTCTAACTTGTTTTTGCAGGGTATGCTATGTGATGTGATATGGCCAAGAAGAATGTGATGAATGATATGTGATGTATGAGATTGATCATGTTCTTGTAATAGGATTCACGACTTGCATGTCGATGAGTATGACAACCGGCAGGAGCCATAGGAGTTGTCTTTATTTATTGTATGACCTGCGTGTCATTGAAGAACGCCATGTAAACTACTTTACTTTATTGCTAAACGCGTTAGTCATAGAAGTAGAAGTAGTCGTTGGCGTGACAACTTCATGAAGACACGATGATGGAGATCATGATGATGGAGATCATGGTGTCGTTCCGGTGACGATGATGATCATGGAGCCCCGAAGATGAAGATCAAAAGGAGCAAAATGATATTGGCCATATCATGTCACTATTTGATTGCATGTGATGTTTATCATGTTTATGCATCTTGTTTGCTTAGGACGACGGTAGTAAATAAGATGATCCCTTACAAAATATCAAGAAGTGTTCTCCCCTAACTGTGCACCGTTGCTACAGTTCGTCGCTTCTAAGCACCACGTGATGATCGGGTGTGATGGATTCTTACGTTCACATACAACGGGTGTAAGACAGTTTTACACAGCGAAAACACTTAGGGTTAACTTGACGAGCCTAGCATGTGCAGACATGGCCTCGGAACACGGAGACCGAAAGGTCGAGCATGAGTCATATGGTAGATACGATCAACATGAAGATGTTCACCGATGATGACTAGTCCGTCTCACGTGATGATCGGACACGGCCTAGTTGACTCGGATCATGTGATCACTTAGATGACCAGAGGGATGTCTATCTAAGTGGGAGTTCATAAGATGAACTTAATTATCCTGAACATAGTCAAAAGACCTTTTGCAAATTATGTCGTAAGCTCGCGCTTTAGTTCCACTGTTTAGATATGTTCCTAGAGAAAATATAGTTGAAAGTTGATAGTAGCGATTATGCAATCAGTAGAAAGCTTATGTCCTTAATGCACCGCTCAGTGTGCTGAACCCCAACGTCGTTTGTCGATGTTGCGAACATCGGACATACACGATTTGATAACTACGTGATAGTTTAATTAAATGGTTTAAGTAGAGGCACCAAAGACGTTTTCGAAACGTCGCGGAACATATGAGATGTTTCGAGGGCTGAAATTGGGATTTCAGGCTCGTGCCCACGTCAAGAGGTATAAGACCTCCGACGATTTTCTTAGCCTGCAAACTAAGGGAGAAAAGCTCAATCGTTGAGCTTGTGCTCAGATTGTCTGAGCACAACAATCACTTGAATCGAGTGGGAGTTGATCCTCCAGATGAGATAGTGATGTTTCCCCAAAGTCATTGCCACCAAGCTGCTAGAGCTTCGTGATTAACTATAACATATCAGGGATAGATATGATGATCCTTGAAATATTCATGATGTTTGACACCGCGAAAGTAGAAATCAAGAAGGAGCATCAATTGTTGATGGTTGGTGAAACCACTAGTTTCAAGAAGGGCAAGGGAACAAAGGGATACTTCATGAAACGGCAATTCAGCTGCTGCTCTAGTGAAGAAACCCAAGGTTGAACCCAAACCTGAGACTAAGTGCTTCTGTAATAAGGGGAACAACCACTGGAGTAGCATTACCCTAGATACTTGGTAGATGAGAAGGCTGGCAAGGTCGATAGAAGTATATTGGATATACATTATGTTAATGTGTACTTTACTAGTACTCCTAGTAGCACCAGGGTATTGGATACCGGTTCGGTTGCTAAGTGTTAGTAACTTGAAATAAAAGCTACGGAATAAACGGAGACTAGCTAAAGGTGAGCTGACGATATATGTTGGAAGTGTTTCCAAGGTTGATATGATCAAGCATCGCACGCTCCCTCTACCACCGAGATTGGTGTTTGCGTTGAGCATAGACATGATTGGATTATGTCTATCGCAATACGGTTATTCATTTAAGGAGAATAATGGTTACTCTATTTTTGAATAATACCTCAATGGTCTTGCACCTAAAGGAATGGTTTATTGAATCTCGGTCGTAGTGATACACATTTTCATGCCAAAAGATATAAGATAGTAATGATAGTACCACTTACTTGTGGGACTGCCATGTAAGTCATAATGGTATAAAACGCATGAAGAAGCTCCATGTTGATGGATCTTTGGACTCACTCGTTTTTGAAAAGTTTGAGACATGCGAACCATGTCTATTGGTGTATATGCATGAAGAAACTCCATGCAAATGGATCGTTCGGACTCACTTGATTTTGAATCACTTGAGATATGCAAATCATACCACATGGGCAAGATGACTGAAAAGCCTCATTTTCAGTAAGATGGAACAAGATAGCAACTTGTTGGAAGTAACACATTTTGATGTGTGCAGTCGAATGAGTGCTGAGACATGCAGTGAATATCATTATGTTCTTACTTCACAGATGATTCGAGTAAATGTTGAGTATATTTACTTGATGAAACACAAGTCTAAATTATTGAATGGTTCAAGTAATTTCAGAGTGAAGTAGCAGATCATTGTGACAAGAGGATAAAATGTCTATGATATGATCATAGAGATGAATATCTGAGTTACGAGTTTTGGCACACAATTAAGACATTGTGGAAATTGTTTCGCAATTAATACCGCCTGGAACACCATAATGTGATTGTGTGTCCGAACATCATAGTTGCACCCTATTGGATATGGTGCGTACCATGATGTCTCTTATCGAATTACCACTATCGTTCATGGGTTAGGCATTAGAGACAACCACATTCACTTTAAATAGGGCACCACGTAATTCCGATGAGATGACACCGTATGAATTATGGTTTAGAGAAACCTAAGTTGTCGTTTCTTAAAAGTTTGGGGCTATGATGCTTATATGAAAAAGTTTCAGGTTAATAAGCTCGAACCCAAAGCGGATAAAATGCATCTTCATAGGAAACCCAAAACAGTTGGGTATACCTCCTAATTCAGATCCGAAAGCAATATGGATTGTTTCTAGAATCGGGTCCTTTCTCGAGGAAAAGTTTCTCTCGAAAGAATTGAGTGGGAGGATGGTGGAGACTTGATGAGGTTATTGAACCGTCTCTTCAACTAGTGTGTGACAGGGCACAGGGAGTTGTTCCTGTGGCACCTACACCAATTGAAGTGGAAGCTTATGATATTGATCATGAAACTTTGGATCAAGTCACTCCCAAACCTCGTAGGATGACAAGGATGCGTACTACTTCAGAGTGGTACGTAATCCTGTTTTGAAGGTCATGTTGCTAGACAACAATGAACCTACGAGCTATGGAGAAGCGATGGTGGGCCCGGATTCCGATAAATGGCTTGAGGCCATAAAATCCGAGAGAGGATCCATGTATGAAAACAAAGTGTAGACTTTGGCAGAACGGCTCGATGGTCGTAAGGCTAATGAGTACAGATGGATTTCAAAAGGAAGACGGACAATGATGGTAAATGTCACCATTAAGAAAGCTCGACTTGTCGTTAAGATGTTTTCCGACAAGTTCAAGGAGTTGACTACGATGAGATTTTCTCACTCGTAGCGATGCTAAGAGTCTGTTGGAATTATATTAGCGATTGCTGCATTATTTATGAAATCTTGCAGATAGGATGTCAAAACATTGTTTCCTCGACGATTTTAATGAGGAAAGGTTGTATGTGATACAACCGGAAGGTTTTGTCAATCCCGAAAGATGCTAATAAGTATGCAAAGCTCCAGCAATCCTTCTAAGGACTGGAGTGAGCATCTCGGAGTTGGAATGTATGCTTTGATGATGATCAAAAAATTTTGGGTTTGTACAAAGTTTATGAGAAACTTGTATTTCCAAAGAAGTGAGTGGGAGCACTATAGAATTTCTGATGAGTATATGTTGTTGACATATTGTTGATCAGAAATGACGTAGAATTTCTGGAAAGCATATAGGGTTATTTTGAAAGTGTTTTTCAATGGAAAGCCTGGATTAAGCTACTTGAACATTGAGCATCAAGATCTATAATGATAGATCAAAATGCTTAATAATACTTTCAAATGAGCACATACCTTGACATGATCTTGAAGGTGTTCAAGATGGACCAGTCAAAGAAGGAGTTCTTGCCTGAGTTGTAAGGTACGAAGTTAAGACTTAAAGCTCGACCACGGCAGAATAGAGAGAAAGGACGAAGGTCGTCCCCTATGCTTAAGACGTAGGCTCTTCAGTATGCTATGCTGTGCACCGCACCTGAAGTGTGCCTTGCCATGAGTCAGTCAAGGGGTACAAGAGTGATCCAAGAATGGTTCACAGGACAGCGGTCAAAGTTATCCTTAGTAACTAGTGGACTAAGGAATTTTCTCGATTATGGAGGTGGTAAAAGAGTTCGTCGTAAAGGTTACGACGATGCAAGCTTGACACCTATCCGGATAGCTCTGAGTAGAGAGACCGAATACATATAATGGAGCAATAATTTAGAATAGCTCCAAGTAGAACAGTTGTTTGGAATAGCTGCAAATAGAGCGTGGTAGCTGCATCTAGGAGATGACATAGAGATTTGTAAAGCACACACGGATCTGAAAGGTTCAGACCCGTTGACTAAAACCTGTCTCACAAGCAACATGATCAAACATAAAACTCATTGAGTGTTAATCACATAGTGATGTGAACTAGACTACTGACTCTAGTAAACTCTTGGGTATTAGTCACATGGCGATGTGACCTGTGAGTGTTAATCACATGGCGATGTGAACTAGATTATTGACTCTAGTGCAAGTGGGAGACTGTTGGAAATATGCCCTAGAGGCAATAATAAAAGTATTATTATTATATTTCCTTGTTCATGATAATTGTCTTTTATTCATGCTATAACTGTATTATCCGGAAATCGTAATACACGTGTGAATACATAGACCACAATATGTCCTTAGTGAGCCTCTAGTTGACTAGCTCGTTGTGATCAACAGATAGTCATGGTTTCCTGGCTATCGACATTGGATGTCGTTGATAACGGGATCACATCATTAGGAGAATGATGTGATGGACAAGACCCAATCCTAAGACTAGCACAAAAGATCGTGTAGTTCATTTGCTAGAGCTTTGCCAATGTCAAGTATCTCTTCCTTCGACCATGAGAGCGTGTAACTCCTGGATACCGTAGGAGTGCTTTGGGTGTATCAAACGTCACAACGTAACTGGGTGACCATAAAGGTGCACTACAGGTATCTCCGAAAGTATCTATTGTTTTATGAGGATCGAGACTGGGATTTGTCACTCCGTGTAAACGGAGAGGTATCTCTGGGCCCACTCGGTAGGACATCATCATATGCGCAATGTGACCAAGGAGTTGATCACGGGATGATGTGTTACAGAACGAGTAAAGTGACTTGCCGGTAACGAGATTGAACAAGGTATTGGATACCGACGATCGAATCTCGGGCAAGTAACATACCGATAGACAAAGGGAATTGAATACGGGATTGATTAAGTCCTTGACATCGTGGTTCATCCGATGAGATCATCGTGGAACATGTGGGAGCCATCATGGGTATCCAGATCCCGCTGTTGGTTATTGACCGGAGAACGTCTCGGTCATGTCTACATGTCTCCCGAACCCGTAGGGTCTACACACTTAAGGTTCGATGACGCTAGGGTTATAAAGGAAGTTTGTATGTGGTTACCGAATGTTGTTCGGAGTCCCGTATGAGATCCCGGACGTCACGAGGAGTTCCGAAATGGTCCGGAGGTAAAGATTTATATATGGGAAGTCTTATTTTGGCCACCGAAAAATGTTCGGGATTTTTCGGTATTGTACCGGGAAGGTTCTAGAAGGTTCTGGAGTGGGGCCCACCTGCATGGGGGGACCCACATGGACGTGGGTAGTGGGGGCAAGGCCCCACACCCCTGGTCAAGGCGCACCAAGATCCCCCCTTAGAAGGAATAAGATCATATCCCGAAGGGATAAGATCAAGATCCCTAAAAAGGGGGGATAACAATCGGTGGGGAAGGAAATAATGAGATTTCTTTCCTCCCACCTTGGCCAACGCCCCAATGGACTTGGAGGGCAAGAAACCAGCCCCTCCACCCCTATATATAGTGGGGAGGCGCATGGGAGCTATACACGAAGTTCTGGCACAGCCCTACCTCTCTTCCTACTCCTCCTCTCCCATGGTGCTTGGCGAAGCCCTGCTGGATTGCCACGCTCCTCCAGCACCACTACGCCGTTGTGCTGCTGTTGGATGGAGTCTTCCTCAACCTCTCCCTCTCTCCTTGCTGGATCAAGGCGTGGGAGACGTCACCGGGCTGTACATGTGTTGAACGCGGAGGTGCCGTCCGTTCGGCACTAGGATCATCGGTGATTTGAATCACGACGAGTACGACTCCATCAACCCCATTCACTTGAACGCTTCCGCTTAGCGATCTACAAGGGTATGTAGATGCACTCTCTTTCTACTTGTTGCTGGTCTCTCCATAGATAGATCTTGGTGACACGTAGGAAAATTTTGAATTTCTGCTACGTTCCCCAACAGTGGCATCATGAGCTAGGTCTATTGCGTAGATTCTTTGCACGAGTAGAACACAAAGTAGTTGTGGGCGTTGATGTTGTTCAATATGCTTACCGTTACTAGTCCAATCTTGTTTTGACGGTATTGTGGGATGAAGCGGCCCGGACCGACCTTACACGTACTCTTACGTGAGACAGGTTCCACCGATTGACATGCACTTGGTGCATAAGGTGGCTAGCGGGTCCCAGTCTCTCCCACTTTAGTCGGAACGGATTCGATGAAAAGGGTCCTTATGAAGGGTAAATAGCAATTGGCATATCACGTTGTGGTCTTGCGTAGGTAAGAAACGTTCTTGCTAGAAACCCATAGCAGCCACGTAAAACATGCAACAACAATTAGAGGACGTCTAACTTGTTTTTGCAGGGTATGCTATGTGATGTGATATGGCCAAGAAGAATGTGATGATCATGTTTTGCTCGCGGAAGAGGTTTAGTTAATGGATCTGCGACATTCAGATCCGTATGCACTTTACAAATTTCTATGTCTCCATCTTGAACATTTTCACGGATGGAGTTGAAGCGACGTTTGATGTGTCTGGTCTTCTTGTGAAACCTGGGCTCCTTGGCAAGTGCAATAGCTCCAGTGTTGTCGCAGAAGAGTTTGATCGGCCCCGACGCATTGGGTATGACTCCTAAGTCGGTGATGAACTCCTTCATCCAAATTGCTTCATGTGCTGCCTCCGAGACTGCCATGTACTCCGCTTCACATGTAGATCCCGCCACGACGCTCTGCTTGCAGCTGCACCAGCTTACTGCTCCACCATTCAACATATACACGTATCCGGTTTGTGACTTAGAGTCATCCAGATCTGTGTCGAAGCTAGCATCGACGTAACCTTTACGACGAGCTCTTCGTCACCTCCATAAACGAGAAACATGTCCTTAGTCCTTTTCAGGTACTTCAGGATATTCTTGACCGCTGTCCAGTGTTCCTTGCTGGGATTACTTTGGTATCTTCCTACCAAACTTACGGCAAGGTTTACATTAGGTCTGGTACACAGCATGGCATACATAATAGACACTATGGCTGAGGCATAGGGGATGACACTCATCTCTTCTATATCTTCTGCCGTGGTCGGACATTGAGCTAAGCTCAATTTCATACCTTGCAACACAGGCAAGAACCCCTTCTTAGACTGATCCATATTGAACTTCTTCAATATCTTATCAAGGTATGTGCTTTGCGAAAGACCTATGAGGCGTCTTGATCTATATCTAAAGATTTTGATGCCTAATATATAAGCAACTTCTCCAAGGTCCTTCATCGAAAAACTCTTATTCAAGTAGGCCTTAATGCTGTCCAAAAGTTCTATATCATTTCCCATCAAAAGTATGTCATCTACATATAATATGAGAAATGCTACAGAGCTCCCACTCACTTTCTTGTAAACGCAGGCTTCTCCATAAGTCTGCATAAACCCATAAGTCTGCATTTCTCATATTATTTCACTTTTTTTTCCCGCAAAAAAAAAGAAAGCGAATGTTCCAACTCCGAGATGCTTGCACCAGCCCATAAATGGATCGCTGGAGCTTGCATACCTTGTTAGCATTCTTAGGGTCGACAAAACCTTCCGGCTGCATCATATACAGTTCTTCCTTAAGATAACCGTTAAGGAATGCCGTTTTGACGTCCATTTGCCATATCTCATAATCATAGTATGCGGAAATTGCAAACATGATTCGGACGGACTTCAGCTTTGCTACGGGAGAGAAAGTCTCATCGTAGTCAACCCCTTGAACTTATTGATAACCCTTAGCGACAAGTCGAGCTTTATAGATGGTAACATTACCATCCGCGTCCGTCTTCTTCTTAAAGATCCATTTGTTTTCTATCGCTCGCTGATCATCGGGTAAGTCTGTCAAAGTCCACACTTTGTTTTCATACATGGATCCTATCTCGGATTGCATGGCTTCAAGCCATTTGTTGGAATCGGGGCCCGCCATCGCTTCTTCATCGTTCGAAGGTTCACCGTTGTCCAACAACATGATTTCTAAGACAGGGTTGCCGTACCACTCTGGTGCGGAACGTGTCCTTGTGGACCTACGAAGTTCAGTAGCAACTTGATCTGAAGTTTCATGATCATCATCATTAACTTCCTCTCTAGTCGGTGCAGGCACCTCAGGAACATTTTCTTGAGCTGGGCTACTTACCGGTTCAAGAGGTAATACTTCATCAAGTTCCACTTTCCTCCCACTTATTTCTTTCGAGAGAAACTCTTTCTCTAGAAAGGATCCATTCTTGGCAACAAAGATCTTGCCTTCGGATCTGAGGTAGAAGGTATACCCAATAGTTTCTTTAGGGTATCCTATGAAGACACATTTTTCCGACTTGGGTTCGAGCTTTTCAGGTTGAAGTTTCTTGACATAAGCATCGCATCCCCAAACTTTTAGAAACGACAACTTAGGCTTATTCCCAAACCATAATTCATACGGTGTCGTCTCAACGGATTTCGATGGAGCCCTATTTAAAGTGAATGCGGCAGTCTCTAAAGCATAGCCCCAAAATGACAGCGGTAAATCGGTAAGAGACATCATAGATCGCACCATATCCAATAGAGTGCGATTACGACGTTCGGACACACCATTACGCTGAGGTGTTCCAGGCGGCGTGAGTTGTGAAACTATTCCACATTTTCTTAAGTGTGTACCAAATTCGTGACTCAAGTATTCTCCTCCATGATCTGATCGCAAAAACTTGATTTTTCTGTCACGTTGATTCTCAACCTCACTCTGAAATTCCTTGAACTTTTCAAAGGTTTCAGACTTGTGTTTCATTAAGTAGACATACCCATATCTACTCAAGTCATCAGTGAGGGTGAGAACATAACGATAGCCACCACGAGCCTCAACACTCATTGGACCGCACACATCAGTATGTATGATTTCCAATAGGTTGGTTGCTCGCTCCATTGTTCCTGAGAACGGAGTCTTGGTCATCTTACCCATGAGGCATGGTTCGCACGTGTCAAATGATTCGTAATCAAGAGACTCTAAAAGTCCATCTGCATGGAGCTTCTTCATGCGTTTGACACCTATGTGACCAAGGCGGCAGTGCCACAAGTATGTGGGACTATCATTATCAACCTTACATCTTTTGGTATTCACACTATGAATATGTGTAGCATTACGCTCAAGATTCATTAAGAATAAACCATTCACCATAGGAGCATGACCATAAAACATATCTCTCATATAAATAGAACAACCATTATTCTCGGATTTAAATGAGTAGCCATCTCGAATTAAACAAGATCCTGATACAATGTTCATGCTCCAAGCTGGTACTAAATCACAATTATTGAGGTTTAAAACTAATCCCATGGGTAAATGTAGAGGTAGCGTGCCGACGGCGATCACATCGACCTTGGAACCATTCCCGACGCACATCGTCACCTCGTCCTTCGCCAGTCTCCGTTTATTCCGCAGCTCCTGCTTTGAGTTACAAATGTGAGCAACCGCACCGGTATCAAATACCCAGGGGTTACTACGAATACTGGTAAGGTACACATCAATTACATGTATATCACATATACCTTTTGTGTTGCTGGCCTTCTTGTCCGCTAAGTATTTGGGGCAGTTCCGCTTCCAATGACCACTTCCCTTGCAATAAAAGCACTCAATCTCGGGCTTGGATCCATTCTTTGGCTTCTTCCCGGCAGCTTGCTTACCGGGCGCGGCAACTCCCTTGCCGTCCTTCTTGAAGTTCTTTTTACCCTTGCATTTCTTGAACTTGGTGGTTTTATTGACCATCAACACCTGATGTTCCTTTTTGACTTCTACCTCTGCTGATTTCAGCATTGAAAATACCTCAGGAATGGTCTTTTCCATCCCCTGCATATTGAAGTTCATCACAAAGCTCTTGTAGCTCGGTGGAAGCGACTGAAGGATTCTGTCAATGACCGCGTCATCCGGGAGATTAACTTCCAGCTGAGTTAAGCGGTTATGTAATCCAGACATAGTGAGTATGTGCTCACTGACAGAACTATTTTCCTCCATCTTACAGCTGAAGAACTTGTCGAAGACTTCATATCTCTCGACCCGGGCATGAGCTTGAAAAACCATTTTCAGCTCTCCGAACATCTCATATGCTCCGTGTCTCTAAAAATGCTTTTGGAGCCCCGGTTCTAAGTTGTAAAGCATGCCGCACTGAACGAGGGAGTAGTCATCAGCACGTGTCTGCCAAGCATTCATAACGTCTTGGTTTTGTGGGACGGGTGCGTCACCTAGCGGTGCTTCTAGGACATAATCTTTCTTGGCAGCTATGAGGATGATCCTCAGGTTCCGGACCCAGTCCGTATAATTGCTGCCATCGTCTTTTAGCTTGGTTTTCTCTAGGAACGCGTTGAAGTTGAGGATAACGTGGGCCATTTGATCTACAAGACATATTGTAAAGATTTTAGACTAAGTTCATGATAATTAAGTTCATCTAATCAAATTATATAATGAACTCCCACTCAGATAGACATCCCTCTAGTCATCTAAGTATAACATGATCCGAGTTAACTAGGCCGTGTCCGATCATCACGTGAGATGGACTAGTCAACATCGGTGAACATCTTCATGTTGATCGTATCTTCTACACGACTCATGCTCGACCTTTCGGTCTTCTGTGTTCCGAGGCCATGTCTGTACATGCTAGGCTCGTCAAGTCAACCTAAGTGTTTGAATGTGTAAATCTGTCTTACACCCGTTGTATGTGAACGTTGGAATGTATCACACCCGATCATCACGTGGTGCTTCAAAACAACGAACTGTCGCAACGGTGCACAGTTAGGGGGAACACTTTCTTGAAATTATTATGAGGGATCATCTTATTTACTACCGTCGTTCTAAGTAAACAAGATGCAAAAACATGATAAACATCACATGCAATCAAATAATAATAGTGACATGATATGGCCAATATCACATAGCTCCTTTGTGTTCTACTCGTGCAAAGAGAACTACGCATAGAACTAGCTCATGATGCCACTGTTGGAGAACGTTGCAGAAAACAAAAATTTTCCTACGGTTTCACCAAGATCCATATATGAGTTCATCTAGCAACGAGTGATCGGATTGCATCTACATACCTTTGTAGATCGCGAGCGGAAGCGTTCAAAGAACGGCGATGAGGGAGTCGTACTCGACGTGATCCAAATCACCGGAGATCCTAGCGCCAAACGGACGACACCTCCGCGTTCAACACACGTACGGTCAGCGTGATGTCTCCTCCTTCTTGATCCAGCAAGGGGGAAGGAGAGGTTGATGAAGATCCAGCAGCACGACGGTGTGGTGGTGGATGCAGCAGTCACCACAGCAGGGCTTCGCCGTTCTCTACGGAGGAGGAGGAGGTCTTGGAGGGGAGAGGGAGGTGCCAGGGGCATGGGTGCGGCTGCCCTCCCTCCCCCCTCTATATATAGGGTCCCCAAGGGGGGGCGCCGGCCCTGGAGATCCAATCTCCCAAGGGGGCGGCGGCCAAGGGGGGTGGAGTGCCCCCCAAGGCAAGTGGGGCGCCCCCCACCCTAGGGTTCCCAACCCTAGGCGCAGGAGGAAGGACCAAGGGGGGTGCACCAGCCCACTAGGGGCTGGTTCCCCTCCCACTTCAGCCCATGGGGCCCTCCGGGATAGGTGGCCCCACCCGGTGGACCCCCGGGACCCTTCCGGTGGTCCCGGTACAATACCGGTGACCCCGAAACTTGTCCCGATGGCCGAAATAGCACTTCCTATATATAATTCTTTACCTCCGGACCATTCCGGAACTCCTCGTGACGTCCGGGATCTCATCCGGGACTCCGAACAACTTTCGGGTTACTGCATATACATATCTCTACGACCCTAGTGTCACCGAACCTTAAGTGTGTAGACCCTACGGGTTCGGGAGACATGTAGACATGACCGAGATGGCTCTCCGGTCAATAACCAACAGCGGGATCTGGATACCCATGTTGGCTCCCACATGCTCCTCAATGATCTCATCGGATGAACCATGATGTCGAGGATTCACGCAACCCCGTATACAATTCCCTTTGTCAATCGGTACGTTACTTGCCCGAGATTCGATCGTCGGTATCCCAATACCTCGTTCAATCTCGTTACCGGCAAGTCACTTTACTCGTACCGTAATGCATGAGCCCGTGACCAGACACTTGGTCACTTTGAGCTCATTGTGATGATGCATTACCGAGTGGGCCCAGAGATACCTCTCCGTCACACGGAGTGACAAATCCCAGTCTTGATCCGTGTCAACCCAACAGACACTTTTGGAGATACCCGTAGTATACCTTTATAGTCACCCAGTTACGTTGTGATGTTTGGTACACCCAAAGCACCCCTACGGTATCTGGGAGTTACACGATCTCATGGTCTAAGGAAAAGATACTTGACATTGGAAAAAGCTCTAGCAAAACGAACTACACGATCTTGTGCTATGCTTAGAATTGGGTCTTGTCCATCACATCATTCTCCCAATGATGTGATCTCGTTATCAACGACATCCAATGCCCATAGTCAGGAAACCATGACTATCAGTTAATCAACGAGCTAGTCAACTAGAGGCTTACTAGGGACATATTGGTGTCTATGTATTCACACATGTATTACAATTTCCGGATAACACAATTATAGCATGAATAAAAGACAATTATCATGAACAAGGAAATATAATAATAATCCTTTTATTATTGCCTCTAGGGCATATTTCCAAAAACATGATCATGCTAAGCAATATGAAAATGATGGAGCGTGTCATAATAAACGAAACGGTGGAAAGTTGCATGGCAATATATCTCGGAATGGCTATCGAAATGCCATAATAGGTAGGTATGGTGGCTGTTTTGAGGAAGGTATATGGTGGGTGTATGATACCGGCGAAAGGTGCGCGGTATTAGAGAGGCTAGCAGAGGTGGAAGGGTGAGAAAAGTGCGTATAATCCATGGACTCAACATTAGTCATAAAGAACTCATATACTTATTGCAAAAATCTACAAGTTATCAAAGCAAAGTATTATGTGCATGCTCCTAGGGGGATAGATTGGTAGGAAAAGACCATCGGTCGTCCCCGACCGCCACTCATAAGGAAGACAATCAAAAAATAAATCATGCTCCGACTTCATCACATAACGGTTCACCATACGTGCATGCTACGGGAATCACAAACTTTAACACAAGTATTTCTCAAATTCACAACTACTCAACTAGCATAACTCTAATATCACCATCTTCATATCTCAAAACAATTATCAAGCATCAAACTTCTCATAGCATTCAACACACTCATAAGGAAGTTCTTTTACTATTCTTGAATTCCAAGCATATTAGGATTATTTAAGCAAATTACCATGCTATTTAAGACTCCCAAAATAATCTAAGTGAAGCATGAGAGACCAATACTTTCTATAAAACAAATCCACCACCGTGCTCTAAAAGATATAAGTGAAGTACTAGAGCAAAACTATATAACTCAAATGATATAAGTGAAGCACATAGAGTATTCTAACAAATTCCAAATCATGTATGGCTCTCTCAAAAGGTGTGTACAGCAAGGATGATTGTGGTAAACTAAAAAGTAAAGACTCAAATCGTACAAGACGCTCCAAGCAAAACACATATCATGTGGCGAATAAAAATATAGCTCCAAGTAAAGTTACCGATAGAAGTAGACGAAAGAGGGGATGCCTTCCGGGGCATCCCTAAGCTTTGGCTTTTAGGTGTCCTTAGATTATCTTGGGGGTTCCATGGGAAAACCCAAGCTTAGGCTCTTGCCACTCCTTGTTCCATAATCCATCAAATCTTTACCCAAAACTTGAAAACTTCACAACACAAAACTCAAAGTAGAAAATCTCGTGAGCTCCGTTAGCGAAAGAAAACAAAAGACCACTTCAAGGTACTGTAATGAACTCATTCTTTATTTATATTGGTGTTAAACTGTCAGGACCCCGACTCGATGTCACATCGATCTAGCTGGTAACACCTCATATCACTTTGCGGCCTCACGCACGGTATCCCCACGGGTGTCGTCTTACCTTTTCCCGGGACCGTTTGCGCCTTTTGGCTCACGTATATGATAGTGTCGCTAGCATCCATATGATAAAGAGCCCGGGCTGACATGACTAGTCGTAAACCCAAAGTGGCACAGACTTACAGGGACAGGCATTCATGACCCAGCTTCGAACGTGTCGGTCATCAGCAAGTGGGTCCGGGCTGTAGCACTGGGCTAGCAGGACTCCGGTAAACCGGGCTGTAGCGGGCTAACAGGACTCCGGTACTCAAAGCGTGACATTTCCCCGAAGGGACAGACACAGGAACGAAGAAGGACACATGCCGGCCAGCCTAAGTGTTCCAGAGCAGTAGCAAGCTACCATGGCTCAGCGGTAACACTAGGAGACATTTCCCGGTAAGAGAGGCTACTAAAGATAAACAACTAGATAGTCAGATCCCACACATACCAAGCATTTCAATCATACACACAATATGCTCGATATGTGCAAATACAACGCAGCATCACAACATGACTCTATGACACAAGTACTTTATTTAAGGCTCAGGGAGCCATACATACCATACACAAAGGTACGGGTCTCGCGACCCAACATACAAGTCATACAGTCATACAAGCCAACAGCGGAAGTAACTTGTCTGAGTACAGACAACTAGTAAAATAAAAGAGGCTTGGAAAGCCTAGCTATACTACGTGGTCCTCCACAAGTTCAGGGTCACCACCTGGGTCTTTAGCCTACTCGTTGATGTCAACGTCTACATAGAACCCATCAGAAGGGGTTGCAGCGTCTTCTGTAAAAATGTAGATTATAGCAACATGAGTACAAAGGTACTCAGCAAGACTTACATCAGATCCTACATACATGCATAGTATCAAGAAGGGTTGGTGGAGTTATTGCAGCAAGCCAGCTTTGACTCTTGGCTAGGCTATCCTACGATACTCCAACTTGAAATAGTTTTGCGCACACGAGTCCACTATTCACCACTTCAATACACTACCGAGGATCCACCTCCATCTTCCTACGGAAGAGCCATCCTCGGCACTCACACTTATCTTGAGGCTTTTAGTAGTTTCCATTTACTTGTCTATGAACTGTATAGGCAACCAAGTAGTCCTTTACTGCGGACGCGGCTATTCGAATAGATCATGTTAACCCTGCAGGGGTGTACTTCTTCATACACGCTCTCACCACTTATCGTTGCTTACACGACATGTACTCGGCAACCTTCAAGCGGAAGCCCAACGTGGGTGTCGGCCACGACCTACCTAATCACCTAAGCCTCCAGTCCAGGTTTATCGCCTATTCAGGTTCCATCCGCAGGGAGTCCGGCCGAGGTTTCCCATACGGCCCCGAACGATGTGAACAGGGTTCCCGAGATACCTAACGGGTATTCGGTACACCGTGCCATGTACCTACCGCATCACAGCCCACCCCTACGGTCAGCGCTGTCCACGGCCTCCAGTAGGCTACAAACACCAGAAACTACTTGCAACTCCTAGACGGAGAACTAGGGTGAATAAGAAGCCGAGAGGGTCCATTGGTTTCGGGCCCAATGCATGGTAGTAGCTGGTTCTTAAATCACACATACAGATCTCAGTGCTTAAGGTCGGCTTCAATGAAACAACCCACCATGTACTCCTACATGGCCTCTCATCGATACCTTTACCAAATCGTGTTCACCACACCACTCTCATTACCGACATAATCATTTCACTCTAGCCCATCACCCAGATGAACCAGACCTGACACGACTCTAAGCATAGCAGGCATAGCAAGGTAGGAACAACACATACATATGGCTCAATCAACTCCTACACATGCTAGTGGGTTTCATCTAGTTACTGTGGCAATGACAGGTCATGCAGAGGAAATGGGTTCAACTACCGTAGCACACAGCAGTTTGAATCGCGTTGTCTTAATGCAGTAAAAGAGAGCAGGAGCGAGAACATGGGATTGTATCGATATGATCAAATGGTTGGTTGCTTGCCTGATGGTTCGATGCACGGATACGGTTCTTCGTTAGCGTAATCACGGTACTCCTCGGGGACAGGTCCTGTCGCAAGGACATCGATACACAAGCATCACCAAACAATGTGCAACAATATGATGCATGCATGAAACATGGCAATATGAGTGTGTTGGGCTAATGCAACTAAAGCCAGAGGGGTTTGAACAAATTTGAATCAAAGATTCAAATTCCAAATTCAAATATGGCCTTTTAAAGTGCCTTTTCTTGTTCTGCTTAAAACATCAATTTAACTTGTTTGATCATGCATGAAAATAGTACAGATGGGTAGATTGGATTTTTCTGATCATTTTTCATATATAATTTGTCCAATTTGGAGTTACAGAATAAAAGTTATGAATTTTTGAAGTTTAATTAATATTCTGGAATTTCCTGATTTAATTTAAATCCAGAAATTCAATTACTGCGTCAGCCTGACGTCAGTGTGACGTCAGCAGGTCAACGGAACAGGTCTGGGTCAAACCTGACAGTGGGTCCCGCATGTCAGGGTGATTATTTTAATTAAAACTTAATTAAAACTAATCCTGTTTAATTAACAGGGCTGGGCCCCACCTGTCATTGACTCAGGGGAGTCAACCAGGGCCCACCCGTGGTCAAAGTCAGTGTCGGCTGCCGGCGTTTAGTCGCCGGCGAGCCCGACACGGCGGCGGAAGTGATTTTGGTCGTTTCGGCCACCAAATGGACCGCGGAGGCCACCGGAGTGGAGCTGAGGGCAACCCGCAGCTCTTGGCGGAGCCCGTTGGGGTCGGGGTGGCCGGAGTCGACGGCGGCGAGCTCGGCTGCGGCCGCCGGGGTTCGGTCGTGCACGGGAACGGTGCTGGAGCTCGAAGTCGAGCAAAGCGAGGCGCTAGGGATGCTCTACGGGGTTCTGTGAACTCGTTGGACTCGCCGGGGTGACCAAATGGTCACCGGAGCTGCGTCGACGGCGAGCTCGGCGACGGCGGAGGTTCGGCCGTGGTGGGGAGGAGGCTACGGTGAGGGAACGAGGGGAAGGAGAGGGGGAAACGGTGGCGTAGCTCACCGCGGTTGCAGTGGCGTCGAAGCGGGCTCGGGGACGCGCTGGAGACGGCGAATTCGACGGCGACGGTGGTCGGAGCCCGAAGAGGGGAACGGCGACGTGGCGGCGATGCAGGGCTTCCGGGGAGCTGTGGAGCGGTGGGGAGGAAGAGGGAGTCGAGGCGGAGCTCCTGAGCTAGTCGGGGGAGCGAGGGGTGGTCGGAGACGGTGGCTAAGGCGAACGGCGGCGACGGTGGTGTTCGGCCGGGCGAGAGAGAGAGCGAGGGAGAGCCGGGGGAGAGTGAGAGAGAGCAGGGAGGAGGCGTGGCGTCGTCCAGGGACACCGAGGCGAGGAGGGGAGGGCAGGCAGGCAGGGAGAGAGGTGGCGTGGCGCGGTGGCCGTGCGCGCGCGCCGGCCACACGCCTGGCCGACTGGCGCCAGGAGGACGACGGCGGTGGTGGGCTGGGCTGGCTAGCTGGGCCGGCCAGCTGGCTGGGCCACACAGGTAAGTTTTCCCCCTTTTTTCTATTTCTGTTTTTTTATTTAATATATCTGCAACTTTGTTGAATTAAATAAAATACCTAGGCAACTCCAAAAATCACCAAACTACTCCTGGTCCATAGTTGGATTATTTCCAACATGAAACATTTCAGTTTGGAGATATTTGAGCATTTAAATATTTTATATTATTTTAAATGCCCAAATTCAAATATTTATGATTTAAATCAAAAACCTTAGGATGGCCTAGGAAAATGTGCACCACTTTTGGCAGAGGTTCTGAACCAAGGCAAAAATGATGGGCATTTTAGAAGGGCATTTCAGGTTCATTGAAAAAATTATTTTAGTAACCCTAGTTGGTTTCAGAGGGGACTGGGGGTTCTGTCATCCCCATTTCAAGTTTCTGATGAAAGAGTAAACATGATGCAACACTCTAATGCATGACTAGCTAGGGTGTGACAACTCACCCCCACTCAAAAGAATCTCGTCCCGAGATTTGGGTTCCTTCGCGAAGAAGGCGGGATATTCAAGTCGAAGACGATCCTCCCTTTTCCAAGTTGCTTCATCCTCAGAATGGTGCGACCATTGAACCTTGAGAAACTTGATATTATGACGTCGCGTGGTACGTTCGGCTTGATCGAGGATACGAATGGGGTACTCTCGATATGTAAGATTATCTTGGAGATCAAGCGTTTCGTGGTCCACTTCACGGATAGGATCCGAGAAGCAACGCCTGAGTTGAGAAACGTGGAAGACATCGTGAACTCTGGAGAGGTGCGGAGGTAGTTCCAACTGGTAGGCAACTTCTCCTCGTTTGGCAAGAATGCGAAAAGGTCCAATGTAACGAGGAGCCAATTTGCCTTTGATACCGAAACGATGGGTTCCCTTCAGAGGGGTGACCCGAAGATAAGCCTTCTCGTCAACCTCGAAAGTCATAGCCTTATGTTTTCGGTCATATTGACTCTTTTGACGGGATTGGGCTGTTTTCAACTTTTCACGAACGATACGAACCTGTTCTTTTGCTTCCTGAATCATGTCCGGGCCAAAGAATTGTCTTTCCCCGGTCTCTGACCAGTTAAGGGGTGTTCGACATCGTCGTCCATAGAGAACTTCAAAAGGGGCTTTACCCAAGCTAGATTGATAGCTGTTGTTGTAAGCGAATTCGGCAAATGGAAGGCACTTCTCCCAGTCCATTCCGAACGAGATAACAGAGGCTCGAAGCATGTCTTCTAGAATTTGGTTGACGCATTCCACTTGACCACTTGACTGAGGGTGGAAAGCGGTGCTAAAGGAGAGACGGGTTCCCATAGCATTTTGGAAACTTTCCCAAAATCGAGAGGTGAAAAGACTTCCTCGATCCGAATTGATTTCCAAAGGAACACCATGGAGGGACACTATCTGGGAGATGTATAAGTCTGCCAGCTGGCTAGCGGTTATACTCTCACGAACAGGTAAGAAATGAGCTACTTTGGAAAGACGATCGACCACGACGAAAATAGCATTATTCCCTCTTTTGGTCCTGGGAAAACCGGTAATGAAATCCATACCAATTTTATCCCATTTCCATTCAGGAATAGCTAAGGGTTGAAGGGTGCCAGCAGGCCGTTGATGCTCTGCTTTTACACGACGACAGACGTCGCAATTTGCAATATACTGAGCAATTTCTCTTTTCATCCTAGTCCACCAGAACCTCTGGCGTAGGTCCTGATACATTTTAGTGCTACCGGGATGAATGGTGAGAGGAGATTCATGAGCTTCCTTAAGGATCAAACGCCTCAGGTTTCGCACTTTGGGAACGACTAGTCAATTCCCGAAGTATACGACCCCTTGATCATTAACGGAGAAACAATCCGCAATTCCTTTCTGAATGTTCCTCTTGATGCGGGAGATTCCCGGATCTACCTTCTGTGCTTTGATAATTTGATCCGTAAGGGTAGGTTTTGCCACCAAGGTGGAGAGAAAACCTTGAGGAACAATGTGAAGGTTAAGCTTCCGAAATTCCTCATGGAGAAGCGGTTGACTTTGTTGTAACATCAGGTTGTTACAATAAGATTTACGACTTAGCGCATCAGCCATGACGTTGGCTTTCCCTGGGGTGTAGGTTATTCCTAAGTCGAAGTCTGTGATCAATTCAACCCAACGTCTCTGCCTGAGATTCAAATCCGGTTGGGTGAAAATATACTTCAGACTTTGGTGATCAGTGAATATTTCGCAACGATTACCGAGGAGGTAATGTCGCCAGGTCTTAAGTGCATAGACTACGGCTGCAAGTTCTAGATCATGAGTAGGATAATTCTCCTCATGTGGGTGCAATTGCCGTGAAGCATAAGCAATTACGTGTCGATCTTGCATAAGAATGCAACCTAGTCCTTGTCGCGAGGCGTCGCAGTAGATAACAAAGTCTTTGGAGAAGTCTGGCGGTACCAGTACGGGAGCAGAGGTCAGGCGTCTTTTCAGTTCCTGAAAGCTGTGCTCACATTGTGGAGCCATTCGAACTTCTTATCTTTCTTGAGGAGTTCAGTTAGAGGTTTAGCAACCTTGGAGAAATTCTCGACAAAGCGACGACAATAGCTCGCTAAGCCCAGAAAACTCCGAACTTGCTTGACCGATTCGGGTGGAGTCCAATTAAGGATGGCTTGAACTCGCTCAGGGTTAACAGCAATACCTTTACCAGATATTACATGACCCAGATAGGTCACTTCTGACAACCAGAATTCACATTTTGAAAATTTGGCATAAAGGCGATGCTCTCGAAGTTTCTTCAACACTAGCCTTAAATGTTCGGCATGTTCTTCCTCATTCTTGGAGTAGATGAGTATATCATCGAGATAAACTACGACGAATTTATCCAAATACTCCATGAAGATTGAGTTCATTAACCGAGAAAAGGTGGCTGGAGCGTTGGTTAAACCGAAGGACATGACGGTGTACTCGTATTGGCCATAACGAGTAACAAAGGCCGTTTTAGGAATGTCCCCGTTTCTGATTTTGATTTGATGGTATCCCAACCTCAAATCCATCTTGGAGAAGACTGAGGATCTAGCGAGCTGATCATACAGATCGTTGATCCTGGGAAGTGGATATTTGTTTTTGATTGTGACCAAATTGACAGGTCGGTAATCTACAACCATCCGGTCCGTACCATCCTTCTTCTTGACGAATAGGACGGAGCAAGCCCACGGAGATGAACTAGGGCGGATGAAACCCTTTTTCAAGGATTCATTGAGTTGTTTTTTAAGCTCGGCTAGTTCTAGGGGTGCCATCTTATAAGGTCTTCTAGCAATCGGAACGGTTCCTGGAATGAGGTCTATTACGAACTCAACATCCCTGTCAGGTGGAACACCTGGCAATTCCTCTGGAAAGACATCCGGGAGGTCACGGACTACCGGAACGTCCTCAAGGTCTGGCAAAGGGCTGGCGTTAAGAGAATATAATTGTCGCTTGGCTATTCGGGTCAAGACATTGACTATCTTCCCCGAAGGATGGGTGAGTTGAACAGTCCTAGAGAAGCAATCAATTTTGGCTTGATGAGCTGACATCCAGTCCATACCCAAAATGATATTAATATCTGAAGATTTAAGGGCTATCAAAGATGCGAGGAAAACAAGTCTGTCGACTTGGATTTCATTTCCATGGCTTACTCTAGAAGTTTGCCATTTGGATCCCGGAGTTTGAATTACCATAGAGGATGGCAAGTCACAGAATGCAACGTTATGCAAACGAGCATAATTTTCAGATATAAAAGAATGAGAGGCTCCTGTATCGAAAAGAACAGATGCCGGGTGGCAATTAACAAGAAGCGTACCGAGAACGACGTTGGGATCTTCTTGAGCTTCTTCGGCAGAGATACAGTTGACATGGCCACGTGAAGCGGTGACCGGTTTAGCATGAAACACTTTTCCTGTCGGCTTGCCACGGCCAACAGCTTTAGCAGATTGATTGGGGTTGGTCTGGGGACACTCACGCATATAATGACCAGATTCCCCACACTTGAAACAAGTCACGGAACTGGTACGTGGAGGAGCATTATTAGTTGGACCCCCATAGGGCTTAGCTGGAGCAGACTGTTGTACGGAGCGAGGCGGCTGAAAAGATGGCCTCGGTGTGAACCTGGGTGGCAGGGCGGTGTTGGGTACCCACACGCGGCGCTTCTGAGGACCAGCACCGGATGAGGAACCCGTGTCACGTCCATGCTTGCGTGTTGCGTCATAATCAGTCTGACCAGTTTCAGCACTGATGGCTTTGTTGACAAGTTTCGGAAAAGATGTGCACTCATGCAGACGGAGGTCGCGGCGAAGCTCAGGACTAAGGCCCTTACGGAACCTAGCTTGCTTCTTGGCGTCAGTAGACACTTCCTCAGTTGCATATCGGGCGAGCTTACCAAACTCCCTGCTATAGGCATCCACAGAAAGTCGGCCTTGGGTGAAATTGCAAAATTCTTCACGCTTACGGTCCATGAGACCCTCCGGAATGTGATGTTCACGGAAAGCCTCGCTGAACTCAGCCCAAGTGGTGACATGGCCCGCTGGGCGCATAGCTCCATAATTCTCCCACCATAGACTGGCGGGGCCTTCAAGATGATATGCAGCAAAGGTGACCTTGTCAGCCTCCGTTACCAGCGCGGAACGCAGTTTGTGAGAGATATTGCGAAGCCAGTCATCAGCATCGAGAGGCTCGACGGAGTGGTGGAACGTGGGTGGATGCAATTTGATAAAATCACTGAGTGACACCACGTTAGCCCTCTGATGGTGTGCTGTATTCTGTTCAATACGCTCCAACAAACGGTTGGTCTCCCGCTTGTTTCTCTCAGCTTCCATCATCACCTCGGCTAGTGAAGGAGGATGAGGCAGATTTTCGTTCCTGGCTTCACTGCCTTCGGCCTGCTCTTGGGAAGCAGGGTTAGCGCGCGTGTTGACCATCCTAGGTAACAAGACAATGATTTAGTCAGGATGGTAAAATTCCGACATAGGATATAGAATGTAAGGAATAACTCGGAATGCAAGATGATCATCCGTATGACATGGTAGATACAGAAACTGCTTCTTTTATTCCATCGTCATACACACCATACAGGGTTTAGTACAAGACCAACAAGTACTATTACGGTGAAAAGAGGATTACATCTCATCGGAGGCATCCCAAACTCCTATACATTATTTTTCTACATCTCCGGAAAGAGTACAAACTAGGTCATATCCCACGAGTCACGCAGGACGATAGACGACACAGCTAGTGCGAACTAGTGATACTACCACTAACTCAGACCGATCCGTAGTAGTCCTCGTAGAAGTCACCTCCATAGCCTGGAAGTTCAACATGATCATCCGGAAACAGACGGTCTCGCGGAGCTTGTGGACCATAGGGGCTAGGATGAGGCCTTGGACCAACAAACGGTGGCCTGCGGGGACCGCGAGGTGGGGTGATGCCTCCTACATCACGCCAAACCATCACGTCTGGCAGAGCAGATCTCACAGGATAGAGATCGCGCATATCTGAATATCCAGCTTGCACCGCCGGTGCAAACCGAGTCAAAGTAGCCCAGTGGTCAGCACGGGTATTGAAGAGCTCTAACCTTAAGGCCCGATTTTCACGGTCCTTATCCTCGAGCATCTCAGCAGTGGTGCGAGTCCGTGAATCCTCCTGAGTGGAGTCAGCATAGATAGCCTGGAGATACCCTTGTGCTCCCGGAAGTGATCCTGGCATATACCGGAAATCAGAGTCCCGAAACAGACCAGATCTGACTCGCATAATGGTCATCATAGAGTAGGCGGCGTCCTGCACAGCCATCTCAATAGTAACCCCGAGTCCATAGGAGCAGTGAAGAGGCTCGGTGGATCCAGGATAAGATGGAAATATCCTGACAGTGCAGAGATACTGGCTTTGATTAAAATCTCGGAATTGCTCTTCGACCGTGTACTCAGGATACCAACGGTATCCAGCCTCAGTCATTACCCTGACCAACTTGGCAGTATGGCCGGGTACATCTAGGCATCGAGTCAGGCGAACCACTTGATTGAGGTCGCGAGTGGCCATCTGAAAGCACAATCATAATGCAAAGGCATTAGAATTTCTAGCAAAATTTCGGCAGCATAACAGCTGTAAATGCTCAAAAAGGATTTTGAGACATTTGACAAAGCATTTCGTACACACTCAACATCATCATATCAAAGTTCTGAATCCATCTAACAACATCATGTGGTAGTAAAACTGAACTAGGCTTGAATCCATAAACTTATAAGGTACTACTGATTAGCAACTCGTGATCCTGATAGAGAGAACAGATCCTAATTCCTTAACCCCCGGTGGAAGAATGGACTGACTCAGATCAGAATGTCATAAGATAAAGGAGTAAAAGGGCCTTACGTTCCAACCCACAAACAATTCCCCTACATATAACTAAAGAATTTCTAGACTCAACATCGACCAGTTTGGCTTGGAGAACCTACAGGCAGTCCGGCTCTAATGCCAACGCTGTCAGGACCCCGACTCGATGTCACATCGATCTAGCCGGTAACACCTCATATCACTTTGTGGCCTCACGCACGGTATTCCCACGGGTGTCGCCTTACCTTTGCCCGGGACCGTTTGCGCCTTTTGGCTCACGTATATGATAGTGTCGCTAGCATCCATATGATAAAGAGCCCGGGCTGACATGACTAGTCGTAAACCCAAAGTGGCACAGACTTACAGGGACAGGCATCCATGACCCAGCTCCGAACGTGTCGGTCATCAGCAAATGGGTCCGGGCTGTAGCACTGGGCTAGCAGGACTCCGGTAAACCGGGCTGTAGCGGGCTAACAGGACTCCGGTACTCAAAGCGTGACATTTCCCCGAAGGGACAGACACAGGAACGAAGAAGGACACATGCCGGCCAGCCTAAGTGTTCCAGAGCAGTAGCAAGCTACCATGGCTCAGCGGTAACACTAGGAGACATTTCCCGGTAAGAGAGGCTACTAAAGATAAACAACTAGATAGTCAGATCCCACACATACCAAGCATTTCAAACATACACACAATATGCTCGATATGTGCAAATACAACGAAGCATCACAACATGACTCTATGACACAAGTACTTTATTTAAGGCTCAGGGAGCCATACATATCATACACACAGGTACGGGTCACACGACCCAACATACAAGTCATACAGTCATACAAGCCAACAGCGGAAGTACTTTGTCTGGGTACAGACAACTAGCAAAATAAAAGAGGCTTGGAAGCCTAACTATACTACGTGGTCCATCACAAGCTCAGGGTCACCACCTGGGTCTTTAGCCTACTCGTTGATGTCAACGTCTACATAGAACCCATCAGAAGGGGTTGCAGCGTCTTCTGTAAAAAATGTAGATTATAGCAACATGAGTACAAAGGTACTCAGCAAGACTTACATCAGATCCTACATACATGCATAGTATCAAGAAGGGTTGGTGGAGTTATTGCAGCAAGCCAGCTTTGACTCTTGGCTAGACTATCCTACGATACTCCAACTTGAAATGGTTTTGCGCACACGAGTCCACTATTCACCACTTCAATACACTACCGAGGATCCACCTCCGTCTTCCTACGGAAGAGCCATCCTCGGCACTCACACTTATCTTGAGGCTTTTAGTAGTTTTCCATTTACTTGTCTATGAACTGTATAGGCAACCAAGTAGTCCTTTACCGCGGACGCGGCTATTCGAATAGATCATGTTAACCCTGCAGGGGTGTACTTCTTCATACACGCTCTCACCACTTATCGTCGCTTACACGACATGTACTCGGCAACCTTCAAGCGGAAGCCCAACGTGGGTGTCGGCCACGACCTACCTAATCACCTAGGCCTCCAGTCCAGGTTTATCGCCTATTCAGGTTCCATCCGCAGGGAGTCCGGCCGAGGTTTCCCATACGGCCCCGAACGATGTGAACAGGGTTCCCGAGATACCTAACGGGTATTCGGTACACCGTGCCACGTACCTACCGCATCACAGCCCACCCCTACGGTCAGCGCTGTCCACGGCCTCCAGTAGGCTACAAACACCAGAAACTACTTGCAACTCCTGGACGGAGAACTAGGGTGAATAAGAAGCCGAGAGGGTCCATTGGTTTCGGGCCCAATGCATGGTAGTAGCTGGTTCTTAAATCACACATACAGATCTCAGTGCTTAAGGTCGGCTTCAATGAAACAACCCACCATGTACTCCTACATGGCCTCTCATCGATACCTTTACCAAATCGTGTTCACCACACCACTCTCATTACCGACATAATCATTTCACTCTATCCCATCACCCAGATGAACCAGACCTGACACGACTCTAAGCATAGCAGGCATAGCAAGGTAGGAACAACACATACATATGGCTCAATCAACTCCTACACATGCTAGTGGGTTTCATCTAGTTACTGTGGCAATGACAGGTCATGCAGAGGAAATGGGTTCAACTACCGTAGCACACAGCAGTTTGAATCGCGTTGTCTTAATGTAGTAAAAGAGAGCAGGAGCGAGAACATGGGATTGTATCGATATGATCAAATGGTTGGTTGCTTGCCTGATGGTTCGATGCACAGATACGGTTCTTCGTTAGGGTAATCACGGTACTCCTCGGGGACAGATCCTGTCGCAAAGGACATCGATACACAAGCATCACCAAACAATGTGCAACAATATGATGCATGCATGAAACATGGCAATATGAGTGTGTTGGACTAATGCAACTAAAGCCAGAAGGGTTTGAACAAATTTGAATCAAAGATTCAAATTCCAAATTCAAATATGGCCTTTTAAAGTGCCTTTTCTTGTTCTGCTTAAAACATCAATTTAACTTGTTTGATCATGCATGAAAATAGTACAGATGGATAGATTGGATTTTTCTGATCATTTTTCATATATAATTTGTCCAATTTGGAGTTACAGAATGAAAGTTATGAATTTTTGAAGTTTAAATAATATTCTGGAATTTCCTGATTTAATTTAAATCCAGAAATTCAATTACTGCGTCAGCCTGACGTCAGTGTGACGTCAGCAGGTCAACGGAACAGGTCTGGGTCAAACCTGACAGTGGGTCCCACATGTCAGGGTGATTATTTTAATTAAAACTTAATTAGAACTAATCCTGTTTAATTAACAGGGCTGGGCCCCACCTGTCATTGACTCAGGGGAGTCAACCAGGGCCCACCCGTGGTCAAAGTCAATGTCGGCTGCCGGCGTTTAGTCGCCGGCGAGCCCGACGCGGCGGCGGAAGTGGTTTTGGTCGTTTCGGCCACCAAATGGACCGCGGAGGCCACCGGAGTGGAGCTGAGGACAACCCGCAGCTCTTGGCGGAGCCCGTTGGGGTCGGGGTGGCCGGAGTCGACGGCGGCGAGCTCGGCTGCGGCCGCCGGGGTTCGGTCGTGCACGGGAACGGTG
>NC_057800.1:641072596-641077454 GCF_018294505.1 Triticum aestivum
GTGAAGCGGTGGGGAGGAAGAGGGAGTCGAGGCGGAGCTCCTGAGCTAGTCGGGGGAGCGAGGGGTGGTCGGAGACGGTGGCTATGGCGAACGGCGGCGAGGGTGGTGTTCGGCCAGGCGAGAGAGAGAGCGAGGGGAGAGCCGGGGGGGAGTGAGAGAGAGCAGGGAGGAGGCGTGGCGTCGTCCAGGGACACCGAGACGAGGAGGGGAGGGCAGGCAGGCAGGGAGAGAGGTGGCGTGGCGCGGTGGCCGTGCGCGCGCGCCGGCCACACGCCTGGCCGACTGGCGCCAGGAGGACGATGGCGGTGGTGGGCTGGGCTGGCTAGCTGGGCCGGCCAGCTGGCTGGGCCGCACAGGTAAGTTTTCCCCCTTTTTTTCTATTTCTGTTTTATTTAATATATCTGCAACTTTGTTGAATTAAATAAAATACCTAGGCAACTCCAAAAATCACCAAACTACTCCTGGTCCATAGTTGGATTATTTCCAACATGAAACATTTCAGTTTGGAGATATTTGAGCATTTAAATATTTTATATTATTTTAAATGCCCAAATTCAAATATTTATGATTTAAATCAAAAACCTTAGGATGGCCTAGGAAAATGTGCACCACTTTTGGCAGAGGTTCTGAACCAAGGCAAAAATGATGGGCATTTTAGAAGGGCATTTCAGGTTCATTGAAAAAATTATTTTAGTAACCCTAGTTGGTTTCAGAGGGGACTGGGGGTTCTGTCATCCCCATTTCAAGTTTCTGATGAAAGAGTAAACATGATGCAACACTCTAATGCATGACTAGCTAGGGTGTGACATAAACCTACTGTATTCCAACTTCTCTATGGTTTATAAACTATTTTACTAGCCATAGATTCATCAAAATAAGCAAACAACACACGAAAAACAGAATCTGTCAAAAACAGAACAGTCTGTAGTAATCTGTCGCTAGCACAAGATCTGGAACCCCAAAAATTATAAAATAAATTTCTGGACGTGAGAAATTTATATATTAATCATCTTAAAAAATAATTAACTAAATATCACTTTCCAAATAAAAATGGCAGCAGTTCTTGTGAGCACTAAAGTTTCTGTTTTTTTACAGCAAATGTAACAAGACTTTCCCCAAGTCTTCCCAACGGTTATACTTGGCACAAACACTAATTAAACACAAAAAACAAAACCAAAACAGAGGCTATATAAATTATTTATTACTAAACAGGAGCAAAAAGCAAGGAATAAAAATAAAATTGGGTTGCCTCCCAACAAGCGCTATCGTTTAACGCCCCTAGCTAGGCATAACAAGCAAGGATAGTTCTAGGTATTGCCATCTTTGGTAGGCAATCCATAAGTGGCTCTCATAATAGATTCATAAGATAATTTAATTTTATTTCTAGGAAAGTGTTCCATGCCTTTCCTTAATGGAAATTGGAATCTAATATTTCCTTCCTTCATATCAATAATTGCACCAATCGTTCTAAGGAAAGTTCTACCAAGAATAATAGGACATGAAGGATTGCAATCTATGTCAAGAACAATAAAATCTATGGGCACATAATTCCTACTTTCAACAATAAGAACATCATTAATTCTTCCCATAGGTTTCTTAATAGTGGAATCCGCAAGGTGCAAGTTTAGAGAGCAATCATCAAAATCACAGAAACCTAACAAATCACACAAAGTCTTTGGAATCGTGGAATCACTAGCACCCAAATCACATAAAGCATAGCATTCATGATCTTTAATTTTAATTTTAATAGTTGGTTCCCATTCATCATAGAGTTTTCTAGGGATAGAAACTTCCAATTCAAGTTTTTCCTCATAAGATTGCATCAAGGCATCAACGATATGTTTAGTAAACGCTTTATTTTGACTATAAGCGTGAGGAGAATTTAGCATGGATTGTAACAAGGAAATACAATCAATCAAAGAGCAATTTTCATAGTTAAATTCCTTGAAATCCATAATAGTGGGTTTAGCAACATCTAGGGTTTTAATTTCTTCAATCCCACTTTTATCAATTTTAGCATCAAGATCAAAAAATTCCGAATTCTTGGAACGCATTCTAGGTAAGGGTGGATCATATTCAGTCCCATCATTATAAAGATTCATATTGCAAAACAAAGATTTAACAGGGGACACATCAATAAATTTTAGATCTTCATCTTTATTTTCCATAGGAACTAGAAGAACACGCTCTTATAAAGTCATCCTAGTGGTTCTTTTTTTGCACTCATCAATGGAAATTCTCATGGCTTCGAGAGACTCATTGATATCATGCTTAGGTGGAATAGATCTAACTTTCAAAGAATCAACATCAGGAGAAATTCTATCAACGTTCCTAGCCAACTCATCAATCTTAAGTAATTTTCTTCAATCAAAGCATTGAAATTATTTTGCGAAGTAATAAATTATTTAATATTAGATTCAAAATCAGAGGGCATCTTATTATAATTTCCATAAGAATTGTTGTAGGGATTACCATAATTATTAGAGGGATTACTAGGATAAGGCCTAGGATTAAAATTTCCTCTATACGCGTTGTTACCAAAATTGTTCCTACCAACAAAATTCACATCCATAGATTCATTATTATTCTCAATCAAAGTAGACAAGGGCATATCATTAGGATCAGAAGAAACACTCTTACTAGCAAATAATTTCATAAGTTCATCCATCTTTCCACTCAAAACATTAATTTCTTCTATCACATGCACCTTTTTATTAGTAGATCTTTCAGTATGCCATTGAGAATAATTAACCATAATATTATCTAGGAGTTTAGTAGCTTCTCCTAAAGTGATTTCCATAAAAGTGCCTCCCGCGGCTGAATCTAGAAGATTTCTAGAAGCAAAATTCAATCCAGCATAAATTTTTTGTATAATCATCCACAAATTTAATCCATGAGTAGGGCAATTACGTATCATTAGTTTCATTCTCTCCCAAGCTTGTGCAACATGTTCATGATCAAGTTTCTTAAAATTCATAATATCGTTTCTAAGAGAGATGATCTTAGCGGGAGGAAAAAATACTTAGAGATAAAAGCATCTTTGCACTTGTTCCATGAATCAATACTATTTTTAGGCAAAGATGAAACCAAGATTTAGCACGATCTCTAAACGGAAAAGGGAATAGCTTCAATTTAACAATATAATTATCCACATCTTTCTTCTTTTGCATATCACACAAATCAACGAAGCTATTTAGATGGGTAACGGCATCTTCACTAGGAAGGCTAGAAAACAGATATTTCATGACAAGATTCAGCAAAGCAGTATTAATTTCACAAGATTCAGCATCGGTAAGAGGAGCAATCGGAGTGCTAATAAAATCATTATTGATGGTATTGGTGAAGTCACATAATTTAGTGTTATCTTGAGCCATCGTGACAAGCAAGAAATCTAACACACAAGCAAACAAAAAGCAAGCGGGCAAAAAGAGGCAAATAGAGAAAGAGAGGGAGGATAGAGAGAGAGGGCGAATAAAACGGCAAGGGTGAAGTGGGGGAGAGGAAAACGAGAGGCAAATGGCAAATAATGTAATGCGGGAGATAAGGGTATGTGACGGGTACTTGGTATATTGACTTTTGCGTAGACCTCCCCGGCAACGGCGCCAGAAATCCTTCTTGCTACCTCTTGAGCACTGCGTTGGTTTTCCCCGAAGAGGAAGGGATGATGCAACAAACTAGCGTAAGTATTTCCCTCAGTTTTTTGAGAACCAAGGTATCAATCCAGTAGGAGGCTACGCGCCAGTCCCTCGTACCTGCACAAAACAAATAAATCCTCGTAACCAACGCGATAAGGGGTTGTCAATCCCTACACGGCCACTTACGAGAGTGAGATCTGATAGATATGATAAGATAATATTTTTGGTATTTTTTTGATAAAGATGCGAAGTTAAATAAAAGCAAAGTAAAAGCAATGGAAATAACTAAGTATTGGGAGATTAATATGATGAAGATAGACCCGGGGGCCATAGGTTTCACTAGTGGCTTCTCTCGAGAGCATATGTATTCTACGGTGGGTGAACAAATTACAGTTGAGCAATTGACAGAATTGAGCATAGTTATGAGAATATCTAGGTATGATCATGTATATAGGCATCACGTCCGAGACAAGTAGACCGACTCCTGCCTGCATCTACTACTATTACTCCACTCATCGACCGCTATCCAGCATGCATCTAGAGTATTAATTTAATGAAAACAGAGTAACGCCTTAAGCAAGATGACATGATGTGGAAGGATAAACTCATGCAATATGATGAAAACCCCATCTTGTTATCCTCGATGGCAACAATACAATACATGCCTTGCTGCCCCTACTGTCACTTGGAAAGGACACCACAAGATTGAACCCAAAGCTAAGCACTTCTCCCATTGCAAGAAAGATCAATCTAGTAGGCCAAACCAAACTGATAATTCGAAGAGACTTGCAAAGATAACCAATCATACATAAAAGAATTCAGAGAAGATTCAAATATTCTTCATAGATAGACTTGATCATAAACCCACAATTCATCGGTCTCAACAAACACACCGCAAAAAGAAGATTACATCGAATAGTTCTCCACAAGAGAGGGGGAGAACATTGTATTGAGATCCAAAAAGAGAGAAGAAGCCATCTAGCTACTAACTATGGACCCGTAGGTCTGAGGTAAACTACTCACACTTCATCGAAGGGGCTATGGTGTTGATGTAGAAGCCCTCCATGATCGATGCCCCCTCCGGCGGAGCTCCGAAACAGGCCCCAAGATGGGATCTCGTGGATACAGAAAGTTACGGCGGTGGAATTAGGGTTTTTGTTCCGTATCTGATCGTTTGGGGGTATGTAGGTATATATAGGAGGAATGAGTACGTCGGTGGAGCA
>NC_057800.1:641077758-641082274 GCF_018294505.1 Triticum aestivum
TAGGGTCCAAGTCTCTTGGGTCTTGTTCATTGAGAAAATCACGCACCATAAGTCCGTTTGATATTCCTTTTCTTCAAAACCCTAAAACAGGCAAAAAACAGCAATTCTGGGTTGGACCTCCGGTTAATAGGTTAGTCCCAAAAATAATATAAAAGTGGATAATAAAGCCCAATAATGTCCAAAACAGTAGATAATATAGCATGGAGCAATCAAAAATTATAGATACGTTGGAGACGTATCACCCTCCACCATAAGCCTCTCGCGTGCGTCCTAGGGCACGCGACCGTAATACACCACATCTAGGGTTTCTCGGTTTTGAAGCGGGTCGCTGAAGCAATGGAGAGGGTGGCTGGGTTGCTGGAGCAGATGAAGCTTTCGGAGGAGGAGAGGAAGGGGGTGAAGATTTGGTGGACGATGAGGGCAAAGGGGAATGAGGGAGAGATCCAGGCGATTGGGAAGGTGATGTCTGATCGGGCGGCGCATCTGGAGGCAATAAGCTTCTCGTTAGGGCGTTGCTGGTGCCCGCTGAAGGGGGTGGACTGCAAGGAACTTGGGGAGAACATATTCCTCTTCACCTTCAAGCAGGAGGCGGGGAAGCGGAAGGCGCTGGAGGAAGGTCCGTGGATGTTTGATAATGATTTGGTCGTAGTGGTGGATTTTGTGCCGAGCAAGAGAATTGAGCAGTATGTGTTTGATGAGGTTCCGATCTGGATCTGGGTGTTTGGTCTGCCACTTGGGAAGATGGATGAGGACACGGCGGAGGACATTGGCAATCTGGTGGGGAAGTTTGTGGAGATGGGCACGGGGGCTGATGGCTCGGCGATGGGAGGGTACCTGCGTATCAAAGTCCGTATGCCCATCACTAAACCTATCATGCGGGCATCTACCTGGATGAGGAGGTGGAGAGTGATGAGGAGAGGATGGGGGAAGGGGAGAGGAGGAAGGGAGATGAACGACCATTCTGCAATTCTGAGTATGAGTCCATCCCAGACTTTTGCTATGTGTGCAGGATGTTGGGGCATGTGGACAAAGGATGCTCGGTGAGACTGAGGAAGGGGGAGAAGGCACATTATGGGAAATGGCTGCGAGCAGACATGGGAAGGCGTAGAGGAGAGGAAAGGAGGACTTGGAGGATTAATTTTCATGGAAGCGGGAGCGGGAGTGGTTCGAGTGGGGGAGATCCTTTGGAAGTGGGAGGACGGGGGGACAATCCAGGAGTGATAGCCTCAACTGGTGCAAGCCTGATTCAAGGTCAAGCGGAGGAAGAGCGAAGGACGGTGAGGAGGTGACCAGCCCAAGCAAGAATGCCAGCGCCAGAGGGGGACCGGTGCAACAAAAGAGGCTGGAGTTCGGGGAGAGCGATGGTTGCGCTGTCGGAAGTGGAGCAGGGGGTCGGGGGAGAAGGAAAGTGGGGTTGATCATTCGGAAGATGGAGCAATCACTCCGGCGGGTGCAGATAAAACTGCTGGCGACCCTGCGGGACATATGGAGGAGGCGAGGGTGATCCGGGATAAGAGGAAGGATGCTACGGTGGACCGTGCTAAGGATGGAGGAAAGGATAAGAAGGAAGGATACGTTTCGAAAACTTACAAGAAAGTTCGCAGGAAGGAGAAGGGAGGAGGAGTGGAAAGGAGGGAGGCTAGCAAGATGAGTGGCCAAAAGAGAGGTGTCGAGAAGGGAGAGGATAACGAGGCGGTGAAGAGGGGGAGGGTGGACACGGAGGGTGGATTCCAAGAGGCGATTGATGAAACAAACACAACATCGGCCGGGCTGCAAGTGCAGCCCCGCCGGGATCAATGAGAATAATTAGTTGGAACTGCCGGGGACTCGAGAATGGCCCGGCAGTTCGTGGCCTCTTGGATCTCAAGAGGGCGGAGGATCCCGATGTGGTGTTCTTGTGTGAAACCAAGCTTTATGAGAAGGAAATGGAGCAGTATCGGTGGAAGTTGGGGTTGGTGAACATGTGTGTGAGGAATCCAGATGGGAGGAGTAGAGGGCTAGCAATATTGTGGAAGCAGGGAGTTAATCTCTTGATGAGATCAATAGGGAGGAGGCACATTGATGCAGATATCACGGAGGAAAATGGGATGGTGTGGAGACTTACAGGGGTCTATGGTGAGTCGCAGGCCAGCAGGAAGAAGGAAACATGGAGAACGATGCATCTCCTCCAACAACAACATTAGGAGGGGAGGCCTTGGCTGTGCATGGGAGACTTTAATGAGATATTGAGCAATGAGGAGAAGAGGGGAGGAGTTGATCGGGTGAAGGGGTGCATGAACTTATTCCGGGAGGTGTTAGAAGGGTGCAGGCTTAGTGATCTGGGCTATGAAGGAGACATATTCACATGGTGGAACAATTGCACCAACTCAGAAGGCTATATTTGTGGCCGGCTGGATAGGGCGGCTGCCAATATGGAATGGTGTTCGGCGTTCCCGGAGTTTCGTGTGCGAAATGAGCTACCAAGGCATTCGGATCACCGGCCCATAGTGGTGGATATTGTTGACATGGGAAGTAGCGAAAGGGAAGGAAGTGGGGCTTTCAGGTTTGAAGCTCGATGGTTGAGAGGATGGCTGCGACCTGGTAATTGAGGAAGCATGGAGGAGGGTGTGTGAGGGGGGGGGCGATGGATGTGGCAGCAGTTTTGAAGGGCGTGGCTGCAGACTTGACAAGGTGGAGTATAACGATGCTAGGAGACACAGAGAGGAAGTTAAAAGAGGCGAAGCATGCATTGGAGGTGTGCAGGAAGAGAGATATCACCCCGGAGAAGGTTGCGGAGGAGGTGTGACTACACTGCTTGGTGGATCATCTTGAGGATGTGGTGGACATAAAATGGAGGCAGCGCGCTCATGTATGGTGGTTGAAGGAGGGAGATAGGAATACGCAGTTCTTCTTCCGCTATGCCTCGGCGAGGAGGAAAGCCAACCGAATAAGGCGGCTCACGAGGGAGGATGGTGTGGTGTTGGAGGAGGGGAGAGATCTCACTAACTATGCTCAGTCTTATTTTCAGGGCCTATTTACTCCGAATGGCAATAACCACTATGATGAACTTCTTCGATCTGTCCCAACGAAGGTCACACAGGCCATGAATGATTGTCTTATGGTGGAGTTCACTGAGATGGAGATTAAGGCGGCCCTAGATCATATTGGGGACCTCAAGGCTCCTGGCCCAGATGGCATGTCGGCCATGGTGTTCAAGAAATATTGGCATTTGATGGGCAGGAACATTGCTGAGGAGGTGATGAAAGTCCTAAAGGGAGGCGAGCTACCGCATGACTGGAATGATACGACGGTGGTACTTATATCAGAAGTCAAAAACCCCTCGAGAATAAAGGATTTGACGCCCATCAGTCTCTGCAATGTTCTGTATAAGATTATCTCCAAGGTCCTCGCAAACCGCCTAAAGCTTGTTCTGCCACAGATAATCTCAGGCAACCAAAGTGCCTTTGTGCCGGGGTGACTGATCACAGATAACATTCTGATGGCCTGCGAGGTTTCACATTTTCTGATGAACAAAAGAGGGGGAAAGGAAGAATTTGCTGCGGTTAAAGTGGATATGAGCAAAGCATATGACCGGGTTGAGTGGTCTTTTCTAGAGGCTATGATGATCAAACTTGGTTTTGCTAGGAGCTGGGTGAGACTCGTTATGAAGTGTGTAACGACAGTCCGGTACCAAATCAAGGTGAATGATGATCTCTCTGAATAGTTCGTGCCTTCCAGGGGGCTCCGACAAGGCGATCCCATATCGCCGTACCTCTTCGTGATTTGCGCTGAGGGGCTGTCAGCTTTGCTCAATGATGCCCAGAGGAGGGGGTGTTTAGTGGCATTCAAATCTGTCAAGGGGCACCTTCTATTTCGCATTTATTTTTTGCCGATGACTCGGTTTTACTTATGAAAGCCAAGGCAAGTGAAGCTGAGGAATTGCAGCGGATTTTGGCAGTGTATGAGCAGTGTTCAGGACAGTGCATCAACCATGAGAAGTCGGCGATCATGTTCAGTAAAAACTGTGGGACTCAGTCTAAGGATGAAGTGAAGGCCACTCTTGGCATAGCTAGCGAGGCTTACAACGAGAAATACCTGGGCTTACCGATGTATATCGGACGCTACAAGAAGAAAGCTTTTGCCTATATCAAGGACTCCATATGGACCCGCATGCAGGGCTGCAACGAGAGAACTCTTTCGAGGAAAGGAAAGGAAATCTTGGTGAAGGGAGTGGCGCAGGCCATACCCACATTTGCTATGTCTGTCTTCTACTTAACCAAGACCCTGTGTGAGGATATTAGTGCCATGATTGCTCGGTACTAGTGGAGTCAACAGGACAATGAGAACAAGATTCACTGGGTGGGTTGGCAGAAACTCACACGGCCCAAAGGGCGAGGAGGGCCCGACTTTCGGGATATTCATGATTTCAACATAGCCATGCTTGCCCGCCAAGTGTGGAGACTGATCCAAGAACTGAAGAGCCTTTGTGCTCAGCTCATGAAGGCCAAATATTACCCAAAAAACTCTATTCTGGAGG
>NC_057800.1:641699363-641706970 GCF_018294505.1 Triticum aestivum
GAAACCCCCTGGGGGGTTAGTGGGCCTTCATGGGCCCTAGTGGAAGAGAGAAGGCGGCGGCCAAGTGGAGGCGCGCACCCCCAAACCCAATCCGAATTGGACTAGGGTTGGGGGGGGCGGCCCCCTTTCCTTCTTCTCCTTCCTCTCTTTCCCCCTTCTCCTTCTTAGAATAGGAAGGGGGGGCGAATCCTACTTGGACCGAAAGTCCAAGTAGGACTCCTGCCCTTGGCGCGCCACACCTTGGGCGGCCTCCTCCTCCGCTCCTTTATATACGTGGGAGGGCGGAACCCCAAAGACACACCAAAGTTTCTCTTAGCCATGTGCGGTGCCCCCCTCCACAGTTACACACCTCAGTCATATCATCGTACTGCTTAGGCGAAGCCCTGCACCGGTGAACTTCATCATCACCATCACCATGCTGTCGTGCTGACGGAACTCTCCCTCGGCCTCAACTGGATCAAGAGTTCGAGGGACATCACCGAGCTGAACGTGTGCTGATCGCAGAGGTGCCGTTCTTTCGGTACATGGACCGGTTGGATCGCGAAGACGTTTGACTACATCAACCGCGTTACTAAACGCTTCCTCTTTCGGTGTACGAGGGTACGTAGACACACTCTTCCCGCTCGTTGCTATGCATCTCCTAGATAGATCTTGCGTGATCGTAGGTTTTTTTTTGAAATATTGTGTTCCCCAACAATCTTGCCCATGAGGCATGCATGGTTCGCAAGCATCAAGTGATTCCAAAAGTCCATCAATATGGAGTTTATTCATGCGCTTTACACCAATATGACTTAAACGGCAGTGCCACAAATAAGTTGCACTATCATTATTAAACTTGTATCTTTTGGCCTCAATACTATGAATATGTGTATCACTACTATCGAGATTCAATAAAAATAAACCACTCATCAAGGGTGCATGACCATAAAATATATTACTCATATAAATAGAACAACCATTATTCTCTGATTTAAATGAATAATCGTCTTGCATCAAACAAGATCCAGATATAATGTTCATGCTTAACGCTGGCACCTAATAACAATTATTTAGGTCTAAAACTAACCCCGAAGGTAGATGTAGAGGTAGCGTGCCGACGGCGATCACATCGACTTTGGAACCATTTCCCACGCGCATCATCACCTTGTCCTTAGCCAATCTTTGTTTAATCCGTAGCTCGTGTTTCGAGTTGCAAATATGAGCAACAGAGCCAGTATCAAATACCCAGGCGCTACTACGAGCATTAGTAAGGTACACATCAATAACATGTATATCAAATATACCTTTCACTTTGCCATCCTTCTTATCTGCCAAATACTTGGGGCGGTTCCGCTTCAAGTGACTAGTCCCTTTGCAGTAGAAGCACTCAGTCTCAGGCTTAGGTCCAGACTTGGGCTTCTTCACTTGAGCAGCAACTTGTTTGCCATTCTTCTTGAAGTTCCCCTTCTTCCCTTTGCCATTCTTCTTGAAACTAGTGGTCTTATTAACCATCAACACTTGATGCTCCTTCTTGATTTCTACCTCCGTAGCCTTTAGCATCGCGAAGAGCTCAGGAATTGTCTTATCCATCCCTTGCATATTATAGTTCATCACGAAGCTTTTGTAGCTTGGTGGCAGTGATTGAAGAACTCTGTCAATGACACTATCATCAGGAAGATTAACTCCTAGTTGAGTCAAGTGGTTGTGGTACCCAGACATTTTGAGTATATGTTCACTAACAGAACTATTCTCCTCCATTTTGCAGCTGTAGAACTTATTGGAGACTTCATATCTCTCAATCCGAGCATTTACTTGAAATATTAACTTCAACTCCTGGAACATCTCGTATGCTCCATGACATTCAAAACGTCGTTGAAGTCCCGGTTCTAAGCCGTAAAGCATGGTGATACGTCTCCAACGTATCTATAATTTTTGATTGCTCCATGCTATATCATCTACTATTTTGAATGTTTATGGGCTTTATTATACACTTTTATATCATTTTTGGGACTAACCTATTAACCCAGAGCCCAGTGCCAGTTTCTGTTTTTACCCTGTTTTAGGGTTTCGAAGAAAAGGAAAATCAAATGGAGTCCAATTGACCTGAAACTTCATGGAACTCATTTTTGGAAGGAAAGAAGCCCAGAAGACTTGGAGTGCACGTCGGGGGATCTGCGAGGAGGTCACGAGGCAGGGGGCACGCCCACCCCCTGGGCGCTCCCTCCACCCTCGTGAGCCCCTCGTGGCCCCCTGACGTACTTCTTCCGCCTATATATCTCCATATACCCTAAAAACATCTGAGAGCATAATAGATCGGGAGTTCCGCCACCAGAAGCCTCCGTAGCCACCGAAAGCCTATCAAGACCCGTTCCGGCACCCTGCCGGAGGGGGCAATCCCTCTCCGGTGGCCATCTTCATCATCCCGGTGCTCTCCATGACGAGGAGGGAGTAGTTCTCCCTCGGGGCTGAGGGTATGTACTAGTAGCTATGTGTTTGATCTCTCTCTCTCTCGTGTTCTTGAGATGATACGATCTTGATGTATCGCGAGCTTTGCTATTATAGTTGGATCCTATGATGTTTCTTCCCCCTCTACTCTCTTGTAATGAATTGAGTATCCCCTTTGAAGTTATCTTATCGGATTGAGTCTTTAAAGATTTGAGAACACTTGATGTATGTCTTGCCGTGGATATCTTTGGTGACAATGGGATATCACGTGATTCACTTGATGTATGTTTTGGTGGTCAACTTGCGGGTTCCTCCCATGAACCTATGCATAGGGGTTGGCAACGTTTTCGTCATGATTCTCCGGTAGAAACTTTGGGGCACTCTTTGAGGTTCTATGTGTTGGTTGAATAGATGAATCTGAGATTGTGTGATGCATATCGTATAATCATGCCCACAGATACTTGAGGTGACATTGGAGTATCTAGGTGACATTAGGGTTTTGGTTGATTTGTGTCTTAAGGTGTTATTCTAGTACGAACTCTAGGGCTGTTTGTGACACTTATAGGAATAGCCCAACGGATTGATTGGAAAGAATAACTTTGAGGTGGTTTCGTACCCTAGCATAATCTCTTCGTTTGTTCTCTGCTATTAGTGACTTTGGAGTGGCTCTTTGTTGCATGTTGAGGGATAGTTATGTGATCCAATTATGTTATTATTGTTGAGAGGACTTGCACTAGTGAAAGTATGAACCCTAGGCCTTGTTTCCTAGCATTGCAATACCGTTTACGCTCACTTTTATCATTAGTTACCTTGCTGTTTTTATAATTTCAGATACAAATACTATTATCTACTATCCATATTGCACTTGTATCACCATCTCTTCGCCGAACTAGTGCACATATAAAATTTACCATTGTATTGGGTGTGTTGGGGACACAAGAGACTCTTTGTTATTTGGTTGCAGGGTTACTTGAGAGAGACCATCTTCATCCTACGCCTCCTACAGATTGATAAACCTTAGGTCATCCACTTGAGGGAAATTTGCTACTGTCCTACAAACCTCTGCACTTGGAGGCCCAACAACGTCTACAAGAAGAAGGTTGTGTAGTAGACATCACATGGCACACTGAACTATCGAGTAGTCATCAACACGCGACTGCTACACATTCACAATGTTTGCAGTTGCCGGCGTGGGTGGTACACGTAACGGTGTTTTCAAGATGTAATTCTTCTATGCAGCAATGAGGATAATCCTCAAGTTACGGACCCAGTCCATGTAGTTGCTACCATCATCTTTCAACTTAGCTTTCTCTAGGAACGCATTAAAATTCAAGGGAACGGTAGCATGGCCATTGATCTACAACAACATAGACATGCAAAATACTATCAGGTACTAAGTTCATGATAAATTAAAGTTCAATTAATCATATTACTTAAGAAATCCCACTTAGATAGACATCTCTCTAGTCATCCAAGTGATCACGTGATCCATATCACCTAAACCATGCCCGATCATCACGTGAGATGGAGTAGTTTTCAATGGTGAACATCACTATGTTGATCATATCTACTATATGATTCACGTTCAATCTTTTGGTCTAAGTGTTCCGAGGCCATATCTGCATATGCTAGGCTCGTCAAGTTTAATCCGAGTATTCTGTGTGTGCAAAACTGGCTTGCACCAGTTGTATGTGAACATAGAGCTTATCACACCCAATCATCACGTGGTCTCTTGGCACGACGAACTGTAGCAACAGTGCATACTCAGGGAGAACACTTATACCTTGAAATTTAGTGAGAGATCATCTTATAATGCTACCGCCGTACTAAACAAAATAAGATGCATAAAAGATAAACATCACATGCAATCAAAATAAGTGATATGATATGTCCATCATCATCTTGTGCCTTTGATCTCCATCTCCAAAGCACCGTCATGATCACCATCGTCACCGGCTTGACACCTTGATCTCCATCGTAGCATCGTTGTCATCTCGCCAACTATTGCTTCTACGACTGTCGCTACTGCTTAGTGATAAAGTAAAGCAATTACATGGCGATTGCGTTTCATACAATAAAGCGACAACCATATGACTCCTGTCAGTTGCCGATAACTTATACAAAACATGATCATCTCATACAACAATTTATATATCATCATGTCTTGACCATATCACATCACAACAAGCCCTGCAAAAACAAGTTAGACGTCCTCCACTTTGTTGTTGCAAGTTTTACGTGGCTGCTACGGGCTTCTAGCAAGAACCTTTCTTACCTATGCATCAAAACCAAAATGATTTTTTGTCAAGTGTGCTGTTTTAACCTTCAACAAGGACCGGGCATAGTCAAACTCGATTCAACTAAAGCTAGAGAAACAGACACCCGCTAGCCACCTATGTGCGAAGCACATCGGTAGAACCAGTCTCGTGAACGCGGTCATGTAATGTCGGTCTGGGCCGCTTCATCCAACAATACCGCCGAATCAAAGTAAGACGTTACTAGTAAGCAGTATGACTATTATCGCATACAACTCATTGTGTTCTACTCGTGCATATAACATCTACGCATAGACCAGGCTCGGATGCCATTGTTGGGGAACGTAGTATTTCAAAAAAATCCTACGATCACGCAAGATCTATCTAGGAGAAGCATAGAAATGAGCGGGGCGAGTGTGTCTACGTACCCTCGTAGACTGTAAGTGGAAGCATTTAGTAACGCAGTTGATGTAGTCGAACGTCTTCGCGATCCAATCGATCCAAGTACCGAACGTACGGCGCCTCCGCGTTCAGCACACGTTCAGCTTGATGACGTCCCTCGATCTCTTGATCCAGTTGAGGACGAAGAAGAGTTCCATCAGCATGACGGCGTGGCGACGGTGATGATGAAGTTACCGGCGCAAGGCTTTGCCTAAGCACTACGACGATATAACCGAGGTGTGTAACTATGGAGGGGGCACCGCACACGGCTAACAATTGTTGGTGTGTGTTCTAGCAGTGCCCTCCTTCATATATATAGGTTGAAGGGGAGGAGAGGCAGCCAAGGGGGCGCCTCAAGTAGGAGGAATCCTCCTTGGGTGCCTCCCAATTCGGCCTCCCCCTTTCCTATGCCTATTCGGAGTAGGAAGGGAAGAGCGGGAAGGGGGAATCCCTTTTCTTTCCTCCTTCCCCTTTTCTACTCCAATTTGGCCAACCCATATGGGAGGGGCGCACCAGCCCCTTAGGGGCTGGTCTGTCCCCCTCTTGGCCCATTATGGCCCATGTAGTTCCCCCGGGGGGTTCCGATAACCCTCCGGCACTCCGATAATTATCCGGTACCTCTCGGAACTCATCCGGTGTCCGAATAACATCGTCCAATATATCAATCTTTATGTCTCGACCATTTTGAGACTCCTCGTCATGTCCGTGATCTCATCAGGGACTCCGAACATCTTGGGTCATCAGATCACAATACTCATAATACAAATTGTCACCGAACGTTTAAGCGTGTGGACCCTACGGGTTCGAGAACTATGCAGACATGACAGAGACACGTCTCCGGTCAATAACCAATAGCGGAACTTGGATGCTCATATTAGCTCCTACGTATTCTACGACGATCTTTATCGGTCAAACCGCATAACAACATACGTTGTTCCCTTTGCCATCGGTATGTTACTTGCCCGAGATTCGATCGTCGGTATCATCATACCTAGTTCAATCTCGTTACCGGCAAGTCTCTTTACTCGTTCCGTAATGCATCATCCCGCAACTAACTCATTAGTCACATTGCTTGCAAGGCTTATAGTGATGAGCATTACCGAGAGGGCCCATAGATACCTCTCCGAAACACGGAGTGACAAATCCGAATATCGATCTATGCCAACTCAACAAACACCATCGGAGACACCCGTAGAGCATCTTTATAATCATCCAGTTATGTTGTGACGTTTGATAGCACACAAGGTGTTCCTCCGGTATTCGGGAGTTGCATAATCTCATAGTGAGAGAAACATGTATAAGTCATGAAGAAAGCAATAGCAATAAAACTAAACGATCATATATGCTAAGCTAACGGATGGGTCTTGTCCATCACATCATTCTCTAATGATGTGATCCCGTTCATCAAATGACAAAACATGTCTATGGTCAGGAAACTTAACCATCTTTGATTAACGAGCTAGTCTAGTAGAGGCATACTAGGGACACTATGTTTGTCTATGTATCCACACATGTACTAAGTTTCCAGTTAATACAATTCTAGCATGAATAATAAACATTTATCATAATATAAGGAAATATAAATAACAATTTTATTATTGCCTTTTGGGCATATTTCCTTCAGTGTCGGGCCATGCTGCCCATTAGTCGCCGGAGGAAGGAGGAGGGAGGAGAGACCGAAGACGTCGTGCTTGTAGTGCAACATGGTACACCGCCGTGTTCGCCATGGACTTATGGGCTCCGTCGAGGGCTCAGTGCAGCGGCAAGCGCTCGTTCATCTGGCCCCAGCGCGATGGCACGCAACAGTGGTGGCTACATATAGAATAGAGAGGGCCGAGCGGCGGCTAAGAGAGAAAATGAGTAGGTGGTTGTAAGCAGGGTAATGAGCAGCAAGCAACGGTGGTGGCCAAGGAACGGGGAGAGCAAGGGGGTTTCATAGTGATCGAGTGAAATCGATGAAAGGGGTAGTAGTGATCTAGTGAGCCTTTTCTTATGTTTACGCCTTTTTAGGTGCTTGGGCATCTTTTTCATACCGAGTCGTGCTCATGCCAGCCCACCAACTCATGTTGGGCCATGCCGCCCGTCTACTAAATTACTTGTCATGGGACATTGGGCCAGGTTGGCCCTGTATGCCAACCCTCGAACAGGGCTGTGCTACGGGGTGTGTGTTGTAAGATTAGGCCTCGTGCCAGGCCGAGCAAGCACGGCCCAAGTCTCAGCTTTATTCATGACAACATGGTTGGATCTCGGATGAGGTGCAGTGTCGCACGCGGCGGCGGCTCTGTTCCAAGGGTTGATGAGGTGCAACGCTGTCATCCTCCGCCGGAGAAGTACATGAAATTAAATGTTCATAGGGCGGTCGACCGACATGGCTATACAGGAGTTGCAGTGGCGGTCTGTAGAGATCGCAATGGGTTCTTCTGTTGTTGTTTTCGCATGCATTACGGTCGGACCGTACACTGCTCTAAACTTTTGCCGAAGACCTTG